>NC_073306.1:188871999-189099499 GCF_027595985.1 Sorex araneus | reverse complement strand
AGTACTAAAAGAAACAGATAATTGTTATCTATGAAATCAGACATTAAATAGGAAATATCACTACTTAATATTTTCAGAACAGACATACTTGAAGTATGCTCAAGTAGCATATGCATTATTCAAGTTTGACTCACAATTTTACAGAGAAAATTCTGTATCCGTTAGGTAAGGGAAAAATGTCTTATAATAATTATCAGGCAGATGTGATTTAACAAATATTTGAGAATAAAAGCATTGGACAATTTTAATGGATCTTTAATTGTAATCCCCAAATATCTTTCCTTCCTCAACTAATTGGGTAATGACATTGTTAGAATTAATCCAAGGTCATCAGCCTGCACACAGGGCAGATGGTTTCTTCACTTTATGGGTGTACAGGGGATTTGAGATTACTGTTGCCTGCTGCTTTTCAAACTAATTTTTATTCTTAAAAATCCACATTTTTACTGCGGTTGAATAGCTAAGCCATATGTTGCTTTGTGAATACTTTAGAATATCTGGTGCGTGTAATTATTATACTAAAACTAGCATGTATTAGTACTTTTCAATTTTGTTGAAAGAACCCTTACTATATTATACTTTCTGTTTTTGCTTCTTCTGTAAGTACCAAAAATTACATTAAATTATAATCCCAATAAGAATCTTAATCTAATGTATATTGTTTAGCCGATCTACCTCCTTATTGCAAGACCTTGCAGTATAGCTCAAAACACCCTTTAAAGAAATCTAAATCTGTTCAATTGATGGAAAGTCTGCCTTATTTTTAATTTTTTTAATTTAATTTTACTTTTATATAGTTGTTCATAATAATTAATTACATTTAATATTCAAACACCAATCCTACCACCATGCACCTTCCCACCACCGTAAGAAGAATGTGTGTGAAGATTGTTGTATTTCATCCAGGAGCCATTTAAGCCCTTATATAAGAGAATAAAAGCGTGTGTACTAAACCAAACAAATGTGTGCTACTTTTGGTATATCAGAAGGCAAACCTGCTTTAGGAGCACTTTCCAACTTTCCTTTATGGTTATCATGATAAAGAGTAACAGTGTTGCTGTGGGTTTGTCATTTTGCTGACCTACTGTCAGCATGCTTGACAATTGGATGCTTTGAAAGGCTTTCTCTGTGTAGAATAGTGGCTGAAATATATTTATAGCAATAGACATAATGCCATTTGTCCATATTTAGCCATCATCAAAGTGTTTCCTCATAGAATATCTTTACAGAAAGTCAACCCGGGAGCTCAGTATGTAGATATCAATTTTGTATGAAAAAAAAATAAAAACCTCAAATTTATGTGCAGACCAGTGGCACAATGGATAACGCATCTGACTATGGATCAGAAAAACCCTCAAATTTAAAGCTCTGAAATGATTTACAGGTCGTGCAACCAATAAGGGACAAACCAAGGATGGACCTGCTGCTGCATTGCCTCTCTAGGGCCTACTGTGTGCCCTTGGGTATGTCTAACATTGGTGGGTTTTTTTTTTTTCATTTTACTGTTCCTTCTCATATCTCTTAAGAGCCAGTCATACAAAAGAAAAAGAAAAGTATGATTCTTCCAGGACAATAGGAGCAGTAATTTTCATATATAAGCAAGCTTATATTTAAGTGATTTAAGCGAGTATGAATGTTGAGAGTCCAAGATCTATAGAGAAAATTAACAATAGAGACTCAGGAGAGCAAATTTTAGTTCTAGACAACTAGTGTCCCTGAAAATCAGGAGAGGGCTAGAGCCATAGCATAGAGGGTGGCGCATTTGCCTTGCAGGAGGCCTGCCCACCCGGGTTCAATTCCCAGCATCCCATATGGTCCCCCGAGCACCGCCAGGAGTAATTCCTGAGTGCAAAGCCAGGAGTAATCTCTGAGCATCGCAGGGTGTGACCCAAAAAGAAAGAAAAAAAAAAAGAAAATCAGGAGTGCTGATTGTGTTAGTGCACAAAAAAAAAAAAAAAAATCCAGGAGCTTAGAGACCCAGAAAAGCTAATGCTTTATTTCGCATCAGAAGGCATGGTAGAGGGGCCGGAGAGAATGTCCAGCTAGTAAAACGCTTGTCTTGCATGTGCTTCCCCACAGCGTTAGTCCCCACCATCCTCTAGGCCCCCAGAGCCTTTAGGGGTCATCCCTGAGTGCACTGCCAGGACTCAGCCCTCAGCAACAACCTGCTGCCCTCTCCCCCCGATAATTGCAGAAAAGAGCCAATGTTCCAGCTTTAAATCACTCAGGAAGAAAAAAATTTTCATCTTTAGGGAGTTCATTATTTTAAGTTTCTATCTGGACTTACTGGTTTTTATTCAGTACTTCAGTTGACTGATTGAAACTCACTTGCTTTAAGGAGAAAAAAGTTCTTTACTTAGGTTACTATTTAAATATTAATCTTGGGGCTGGAGCAATAGCACAGCGGGTAGGGCGTTTGCCTTGCACGCAGCCGACCCGGGTTCCATTCCCAGCATCCCATATGGTCCCCTGAGCACCACCAGGGGTAATTCCTGAGTGCAGAGCCAGGAGTAACCCCTGTGCATCACCAGGTGTGACCCAAAAAGCAAAAAAATAAAAATTAAAATTAAAAAATAAATATTAATCTTATTCCTCTTAACTTTCACAGGAACACTCAAAACACTCAAAATAATGCTTAACTATTTTGGCTTCCTTGGCTTAGCAAAATTGACACAAAAACAATAAAACTATTTTGGGTTCTGTTGTAATTATATATAAATATATGTATATATAAATATTGTTTTATTTCCTTCATGACATTCATGACACGCATCATTTTGTTAAACTTTACAAATCATTTTGCAAGTAAATAAAATCTCTGAACAATCATGATTAGATTTTCAAAAGTTAAAATAGTAAATAGAATATGAGAAACCTAAAAATTTATATCATACTCTATAAAGTGCCTGAAAAGTACCACTTAAATAATGTATCTCATATGTTTTCTTGGGGGATGTATCAGCATATTGAGTATAACCTCTATGGAATCCCAAAATGGTAATATAAAATTAAATTAAATGTAAACAATGGTCATTACAAACCTAGAGAAAACTTTTTTTTAAAACACCAAATTTTTTAAGCAAATTCAAAAAAACTTGTGCTTAGATTGGCTTAGGAGAATAAGTTAGGAGCATATGGAGATTATAAAGTTTCTCAAACTTATAAAACATGTTTCAGAAAAGTAGGGGATCATCTTATGATTTTGACCAAAGAAGGCATAAAGTGAAAGAAGCTGATTTTTTCTTTTTGAAAAAAATATTGATGACAAAAGGTTAAAATATAAAGTATTGAGATAAATTGAAAAAAAATGAAAATTCTTGGAGCAAATATGAGTTAATGTAACAGGACACCTGCTAAAGGATTAAAAAGAAAACAAAAACTTTATTAAGAAAAACTAAGAGAAAGTAACTGAACATCTGATGACAGAAAATTGAAATTTAATGCAAGATTTTAAGATAAGTTTCCTTGAGGCATTGTGTCATGTGTGAGAGAGTGGCATTAGAACATTAAGGGTAGATGAGAAAAAAAACAGTGAAGGAAGAAACAAAAACATTATAAGGCTATGAGAACCAAATAATAAAATGCATATGACAATCTAAAGAAGATCACGTGTTAAGTAGAGTACATGTTCAAGGGAAAATAAAAATGTATGTCCTTACACAGATAGAAGAAAGTTATCTAAGGCTCCAAAAGAAAATAATTGCTGGAACTGTTTATAGCCTTTCTACTAGATGAACATTCTGTACACTAATCAATTGCACAGAAAAACATTGTCACTGAATTCTAATTGCTAACTTTCACTACTTTAATCTCTCAGTGGAGATAAGAATTAGTTATGGAGTGTTTATGTAGATGGCAGTCATCTTGTTTGCCACAAACGCATTTGCATGGAAACACACACATCTGTTAGACCCCTGTCAAAATAATTAGCTAAGCATGAGATAAGGCCTTTTCAAATTTAAAAAGTTCCAAGCATAAAATCTTTTTATGAATGTAAAACCAAATCAACACATTTTGCAGAAATAATAAGTAGTGTCTATAACTCTGCATTTTTATCATGTTACCTTTCTTTGTTTTTTCTTATCTATTTAATAAAGTATCTTACAGTGAAATAAAACATTAGAAGCTGGTAATCACTGAGATAATGAGAAACAGAATTCCCATCTCATTTTCTTCCTCTGATTCTGTACCAGGCATTAAAAAATTGAAATAAAATCCAGGTCAATTAAAAGAGCTCTGTTGTCATACTGTAGAGCTTGAAAAACGGCATTACCGAATTCAGGTCAACCTTCACAAGATTCATAAGATACATATTCTTTTCTCTCTCTACATGAGGTAAGGATTATGTTTCTCAACAGCTTATTACTAAGCACATTTTTTGCATTTCCCTTCCTACTCCCTACATCTGAAAAAGGAACTAAAAATCTCAGTGATATTCCTGGCAAACATAATTTGATTTGCTGGTTGCTAAAGTAGGTTCACCATCACTGTCATCCCGTTGCTCATCGATTTGTTCGAGCGGGCACCAGTAAAATCTCCATCATGAGACTTATTGTTACTGTTTTTGGCATATCAAATACAACATAGGTAGCTTGCCAGGCTCTGCCATGTGGGCAAGATACTCTCAGTAGCTTGCTGGGCTCTCCAAGAGAGACGGAGGAATCGAACCTGGGTCAGCCACATCCAAGACAAATGCCCTACAGGCTGTGCTATAGCTCTAGCTAAAGTAGGTTATATTATTAAAAAAAAAGTCTGATTCTTTTTGGTAGAACAATGTCCTCTGTAAAATATTTGAAGTACATGAAGTTAACACTAGTTCCTTTCACTGTTCACTTTGGGGCTTTACATCTCTAATGGAAAATGCAATCACTTTAAGAAATTAACTCCATGGAATTGCTTGCTTTGCTGTTCTTACATTATATTACTCAAAAAAAAGTACTAAGCAGATAAACTCCTAATTCAAGGTACTGCGATTTTACCATTTTTGACATTTTGACCCAGATAATCTTTTGTGGAGGTGTTTTGAGCACTGTGGGAAATTTGAGGAATATTGTCACTAGATAATAGTAGTAAACTCATAAGTGTGGCAATGAAAAATATGCCCAGACAATATCAAATTACTCCAGAAGAGAACACCACTATAATTGTAGAGAGGACATTAAATTTTAAGAGTCAATTGAAGAGGACCCAAAGAAAAGTTAGGTCAATTAAGAAACATAAAATCTGGTCACTGGCTTGGACTGAGAAAACTAACCAATAATAAATGTGAGATCTAAAATAGAAGTTAAATATTGTGCAACTTTTATACCCTGATGTTTTACCACATATCCTTTTCTTAGTAGATTTTTAAATTTTTGGTTTGAGGCCACACCCAGTGGTGCTCAGGGACTTCTGTTTTTATTTATTTATTTATTTTGCCTAGTGTTCTCTGATAATACTTGGGGTTGTGTATGCTGGGAGCTCAACCAGGTTTAGCCACATGCAAGGCAAATTTCTTACCTGCTATAAGTGTACCTCTGACGCCCAAATTAGTAGTTATTAAGTGGTCATACAACCCAGGTGTCTTAATTTGCAGACATTCCAATTCTATTATTCCAGTATGAAGTGAATTATATAGAGCTTAGAAAAGAATTTCACCTGCGAAACTGGACATATTTCTATTTAATTTCTATTTAGCTAATCTCATTTTCTATGTTTTTAATTTACTCTAATTTTTTTGTTATGTTTAGCAGAGTATTGGACCCAACTTTCCAGAGTTACAACTCATTTTGGCACCATATAAATGTATTTACCAGACAAAGTTCCTTAAACTCTCAAACTTTTGCATGACCTATAAATTGGATTGAAATACTAAAACCAGTACTCTCTATATATTATGAAGATGAATTAAAGGCGAACAAATTCCTACTAGTCAATCCATTTTAATTGATCCAAAGTTATGAAAAATTTAGAGGTAAGCTACTATTGCAAAATAGATATTCTAAACTGTGACTGAGCCATTGCACAACTCTAATGCTATTTAAATTTATGACATGCCTATATATCCATATTCTTAATGGCATATCTTAATAATAAAATAATGTACAAGCATGCCATAATTGAAAATGTAATTATCAAATTAATATTCTGTGTGCTCATACATTTTTATGTTCTGCAGGATTATCATATATTTGTACATACCACAGATTATTTCCACAAGAAATTATTTTATACATCTAGTTCAAAATTTTGGTTTTTTATATCAATTGAATGTGGTTAAGCTATCAGTATGAAAGGTTTTACTTCTGAGTAGACTTTTGGAGACAACTAGGAAACAAGAAAATATTGTTGTTCCCTTCTCTCTGACACAACACTGCTTCGTAGGCAAAAGAGGCAGAGAATAGGCAAAGACAACATCTGGACTCAACTTTCTGTTGTCCCATTTATTACAGTCACAGATCCAACCTGGCCATTAGGGATGGGTACAGAAATACAAATGACAGATATATGTACTTTCCATATTTGTTTGCAATAGCCAAATTCTCAAAGAAAAAAGTGTTCTTCCTTTTAATACCTCCCAGAACTCACACAAGTGCATCTTACTGGCTGAACTTAATTTGTCCCTGTATGAAAGGTTCTGATTTTTTTCAGTGAGTATCCTTTACTTGGCCTTCTTGGTATAGTCATAAGAAACCTAGACTCAAAATTTTAATCGACTTCAATATGATTGGTGTGACTTTTTATTTTTTTGCTTTTTGGGTCACACCCGGTGATGCAGGGGGTTACTTCTGGCTAATGCACTCAGGAATTACTCTGGTGGTGCTCGGGGGACCATATGGGATTCTGGGAATTGAACCCAGGTTGGCCGCGTGCAAGGCAAATGCTCTATCCACTGTCCTATCGGTCCAGCCCCTGATGTGACTATTAACTAAAATTTAGTCATGCGATTTGAAACCGAGTACTTAAATGCTTAAAATATTGAATAAGAGTACTAAACTAAAATCATAATTTTTATAACTTCACTAACTATGGTATGGGACTACGAGAAAATCCCACTCTTCAAGAGTTTTTCTTATACATAAGGTATGAGTAATATTCCAGCTATTTTGTGACTATTGGCAGAGAGTCTCTTGCCTGAGCGCCTGGTTGTTTTCCCCGGGGGCCCCTCAGAGAGGATGGGCTCCAGCTTCTCTACCCACCTGGAGCAGAGCTCTTGGCAGCCGAAGATCTCCAGAGCCTAGCCACAGCCATGCTCAAGGCCTCTCTCCACACATTCGGATGAACCTCACAAATGAAGGTACAGCAGAGGACCCCAGGTGTATGGAACCCGGAGCTGAGACCTCCAAACCTGCTCGGATCAGGACTGGGCCTCCTCCACCCAGATTTTCCATTTCCCAGTAGCTAGGCGGTCACATCCAGGGGCTGCCCCCTCACCCTGGCGCCATGTAATCCCATCAATGGCCAGCATCCAGAGACTTAAAAGCAAGCTCCCAGAACTGCACAGCCGGTCGCAAAGCGGCAGTGAGATATCTTATAGCCTACTTCTCCCTCTAGGAGAACCTGACAAAATACCAAGAGTTTCCTGCCCACATGGGAGAGCCTCGCAAATTCCCCATGGTGTATTAATATGCCAAAACCAGTAATAAGCTGGGTCTCATTCCCCTGACCCTGAAAGAACCTCCAATGCAGCATCATAGGGAAAGAGGAGTAGAGAGAGGCTTCTAAAATCTCAGGGCTAGGACAAATGGAGACATTGCTGAGACCACTTGAGAAATTTGACCATCAACGGGATGATGATGATGATGATGATTGTGACTATTAAAGGAAAAAATTCATGAGAATGCATCTAATTCAGTGACTGCGACTGGTATCAACAGTTTTAATGGCAGTGACAGCTAAGATAAACTGACTATATTTATCAGATCTATCAAGGTTATTTTGAAAATAATTTTGAAATGATTAGTATAATCACCCATCCACACAAATTCAATTTGCACATAGGTAATTGGTCAAATATCATGGATTGTATTTGTCGCTGTGTAGATTTTATAATTTTACTATGTATAATAATATTCTATGTTATATTATACCATATATAATATATATTATACTATATATTATATTATACTATATATATGGGCTGGGGCAATAGCGCAGCAAGTAGGGCATACGCCTTACATGCGGTGGACCTGGGTTCGATTCCTCCGCCCCTCTCGGAGAGCCCAGCAAGCTACCGACAGTATCTCGCCTGCATGGCAGAGCCTGGCAAGCTACTCGTGGCGTATTCGATATGCCAAAAACAGTAACAACAAGTCTCACAATGAAGATGTTACTGGTGCCTGCTCGAGCAAATCGATGAGCAATAGGATGACAGTGATACAGTGATACAGTAATACTATATATATTATATATTATACTATATGTTATACTATATACTATAATACTATTCCTTATGTTTATGGCTTATTATATCAATAATTTCAATTTTTTTTCTGGAGTGATGGCATAGAGAGTAGGGCATTTGCCTTGCAGAAGGCCAACTGGGGTTTGATTGGTCTGTCCCTCTCAGAGAGCCCAGTAAACCACCGAGAGTATCCTGTCCCATGGCAGAGGCTGGCAAAATACCTGTGGTGTATTCGATATGCCAAATACAGTAACAAGTCACACAATGGAGACGTTACTGGTGCTTGCTCATGCAAATTGATGAACAACGGGACAACAATGCTACAGTGCTACAGTGCTACTATTTTATATACTATACCTATATAACATACTTTGAGTGTAAAAATATTTTTTACTATTCTATAAAATATGAGCATGTTTTATAGCTTAAAAGTAACTGTATATTATATGATAGTTGTCAGCCAAAACGATTACCTGATAGAAAGTTTTTGTCAAATTTATGCATCTATATATCTCTATAGTCATTTATAAATGCATTCTCTGGTACTGTGTTTGACTTTCTGAAATAAAATATTTAACATAGTTAATGATTTTTAGATTTTCTGATAAATGAATTCTTTCTAAAATTAATATCTCCCTGACAAGAAGTTCCTAGGACTTCCCAGTATTTAGAAGTTCCTAGTATTTAGAAGCAGCAAGTTCAAAATAAATGTTTACTTCCTTCTTGTTAGGCATTTTAGTGAGGGCTTCTAAAATGTTAATGTCATCTTAAATTTAAGAACAGTCAGTAGTCATGTGATATGGTAAAAAAATGCATTTACCTTTAAATCTTGGTTCTTAAGTAGATTTCAAAGGTCTCATAGCTTTCTCCCTTTCCCATTTAAATGTCTGAGTATGACTTTGCTCTTTCTTATTCTATTTATTTTATTTTTACTATTGCTTAGGTAATATGGTTTCAATCATGTTATCATTGATGGTATTGTTGCACAAAATTAGTGTCTGCTCTCCTTTTAGAGGTGAATAAATGTCTTTCATTTGGAACCTGCCAGATGATTTGTTTCAATAAATGGAACAACAGAAAATAAAAGGTAGAGTTGTAAAACTTGTTTTGTGCTGGATGATATGCACCTTGTGCTGTTGAAAAACCTCCGCTATGTGAAGAATCTGGGGTAAACTTCAAAAATAGTGAAAAATAACACAGAGAGTAGCCCCCAAACATCCCAAAGATAGCAACTGTTCCAAAAATGTAATTTAGCTCTCCTACTATGCAGCCTGTTTCTAACAAGACTTATCCACACTGAGTAACTACCCTTCAGTACATAGATCTATGAAGGAAACATAAAATGTTTCACCTTCAGGAATGTATTTTGGCCTCTTAGCAGAATTAACCTAACTGTAAAGACTGATATTCTAATTCTACTATGTAATAAAACTATTTAACCCTACACTGGTTATTTATACTATTGAAAATATATGATCTTTCTTGGAATATTGAAATAGTACTTTTGTCAATATTCAGAGGAGGTCATGAGAAGTGACAATATCTTTACAAGTCTCTGCAAAATGATCAATGCATGTTCGGGTGTCATGAAAGAATATCTACTCTTTTCTTTATTTTCTCCTCATAGTTTTTTCAAAAGTTTGTTTGGGGTCACAAATACAGGTTTGCTTATGAAGTACCAATTGCCGAAGTAGTGAGTGCAAAGAAAGAATGGGATTTAAAATCCAGCACATGTTTCATTTCTCAAGCAGTTTTCTCTTTAGGGTTTAGCATCTTTCCTATGTCAAATAAGAGTAACTTTACCCAATTAAAAAAATGGTACAAAGGTATAGCATAGACTACAGTATTAAAACCTTCTGTTGAACAAAATTTAATTACATTTTCAAAAATTAAAGAGTTTAAGAAAATAAAAGAGCAAAACTTTTCTTGGCTGGTTTTAAAATCTAAAATAAACATGTTTAAAATTAATCTTTGCTTCTCTTTGATCTCATATGATTTTTACATGTTTCATTTCAAAACTTATACACCTGGCTGCATTCTGAAAATTATCATAATTTGATCTTTTTCAGACTGAGGACATTTACAATGCCATATGCTATACTTTTAGTATAGCTACTACTGGCCTGACTTCTATAGTTTTGACACCTTAATTATACTACATTTGGGTTTCACCTCTTTTAATGCTTCTATTTTCTCATCTATCAACAGCATCTTGTAACACACTTCTCTACCCAGTCAGGATTGTATTGTAAATTATCTGTACTGCATTCTTCAATTCCTTGTATTCATTTCTTCCACCTCATCTGCAACATAGAATACACACACACACACACACACACACACACACACATGCACACGCACACGCACACGCACACACTCAAACATATGCACACACAAAATAATTCTGAATGGGCACCAATCTTCTTTATTGGCTTTTGTTTCTTTTTTTTCTAAGTTACAGTTGAAGAAAAAAACATCACAGAAATGTCAAGGTTTTCTGCACCTTTATATTTTGCTGTATTAGTTTGGACACTAAACACTGTTTGGAAGTCCATTTGAATTGTTTTCTACATTTTTAGCAAGTGACCATTCCAATTCTTCCTCACACTTCTCAATTCCTAGCCCCTTAGCAATTTTCTATTATTCACCCATTCACTTTCATTAAGTTTTCTCAATGAGACAGATATCATGATGAGATCTGGAGTTACAAGTTGCTAAAATATTAATGATCATGCTGTCAAAAATCTCTTATTCTTGTCAAATAAAAAAAAGACAACAAACAAAATAGCTTTTTTTTTTAAGATTGGATTCTCGAAAATAGTTAAATATTTGGGTGATGAAAGGGAGGTCGAGATCATATTTGCATATGTTAACAGAACTAAACATATTATGTAAGATGCATTTAAAATATAATTTTAGAGATAATAAAAGATGTGCCAAGAAGATGGTGCAAATACTATGTATACAAGAGTGCCAGGTTCAACCCCTAGCACCATATGGTTCTCTAAGTATTTCTGGAAGTAGCCCGAAACACCACAGATGTGACCCAAAAACAATAACAGTAAGAGATAGTAGAATGTTTTCTAAAATTTATAAGATTTTGTGAAAAATAGCATAGCATAAGGAAAGACAGTGCATTTGTGAAAAGTTTTCATGGACCTGTCAAAGGCTAAGTGTACCCATAACATGAAAAGAACTCAGACACAGGATTTAGCTATAAAATGAGAAATAGAGTAATTTATGGACCATGCCATGATCCAAAAATCACAAGAACACCTGTATATAGAAGAGTATTACTGTCAAGCAAACAATTTACATGTTTAGTATCAAGTTAAGCAGTACCAGTTATAGAGTAAGGGGAATGAGAAAGGGGAAAAAGGAGAGTAGAACCTGGTTTTATGACACAGAAGTTATGCCATGCACCATTTTACCTATATTTAAGTTTCGCAGGAAAAAAGGATCTATTTGCATTCCAAACATGTAAATGTCCTCTAACTCCAATCTTTTTATTCAATGTATAAACAAATTGACTTTCAGAACTCCTTAAAAGACAGATACTGGTTTGTTCTGATAAAGAAACACGAGCGGTAGAAGGAAACACCTATACTCTAGACAGCTGTGGCATAGACTATTAAATTATCTCTTAATATTATATATACTGTCATAACTTTGGAAGTCTATCTCCTCCAATATGAATTTTATCAAGGTGAATGGTTGCCTCGATAGAGACTAGATCCTAGTGTATCTTATTTCTAGCATGATTCAGAAAAGCAATAAAGTAAAAATAATAAAATTCAGGTGATATTTTTTTAAAAAATAATGCATTTTATCCATTTCTTGAAGAGCCCGGCAAGCACTGAGAGTATCCTGCCTGCAAGGCAGAGCCTGGCAAGCTACCTGTGGTGTATTCGATATGCCAAAAACAATAACAAGTCTCAAAATGGAGACGTTACTGGTGCCTGCTCAAGCAAATCAATGAACAATGGGATGACAATGCTACAGTGCTTTTTCCTCCATGTCTGAACTCTAAAATTTACATGCAACACTTCAAGAAATGAGAACTATATGTGAAAGATAGTAAAGTTATTCTCCCAGTTGGATCTTGAATCACCTCTGGATCAATTCCTTAACTATCCTGGAAACTTTATACTGGACTTTTACATAAAAGTTAAATTCAACTATCACTGTTTGACAATATTTTAGCATCTAACCCTTCTAGTCAAACAGATTACACATATTATTACAAAATTAATATCTAACTTGGAACTTAGCATATTATATACTATCATACTAAAAATTTCACATGAAGTACTGGCTTCTTAGGTTGCCTCTGTGCATCAAGAAATTCAAAGATTTAGTCCTCAAAGTTGTTGACTTATCATGCTATAACAAGATATTTGTTCAATCAGCTGCAATAGTATGAAAGAACAACTACATGTTCCCAAACTTATAGGTGATTTGAAAGTATGAGTGTGCACATTTTGTATGATTCTCTCTTGTTGCCTTCAGCAAGATTGTGAATGAAACACATGAAGAAACCAGAAAGAAAAAGCCAAGTTCCAGATTACTAGATGTATCAGAACAAACTCACACAATCCTCCCAATGGAAAATTTCTGGTCCTTTGGCTTACAAATGAATTGGCTTAATTCTAGTGTTAGGGGCCTAATGGTATTGAAAATGTTATTTTTTTTTCTCCATGACTCATTTTAAATAAGATGAAAAAGTTTATAAGAGTATTTTTATAACAATAATCTATTCATAATATCTTGGTAATATTAATCACTACAAACCATAGTAAGAATCATGTTGTGCTATTTACTTTCTAACCAAAACTTTTTATTTTCTGTAGTTTTCTATAGTCCCAATAATATGAAGAAGGATGATGGGTCTAATAAGATAAATAAATAAAAATGTGAATAATCAAATGCAACAGCTACATAATAGACATGCAGAAATCTTCCAGAAGAAAAACTAAAGGTCAAAAAAGGCAAAAGACAGATTAGTCATGGAACAAGGAAATTTTGCAATGAGCATTTAAAGTAGTCTTTCAAATTCTTGTTCAGCAGAACTTCATAATTATTACATACTAGTGCCTGTTCTATGTTTTCTCAATTCTGTACTGTAAAAAAACAAAGCACGCCGAGGGGCGTGTGCACTTGTGGGCTCTATGGGCGGCTCTGTCTCACCACCCGTGTTCGGTGCTCTGGAACCGCAGTGTGTGGACTGGATCAGGACGGCCGGTGGTCAAGGACAGGTGAAGGATGAACGAGGACCAAGCTGGTTGCTGATTAGTTACCGTTTATTCAATCTTCAAACTTTCTCATCTCCCGCACTCCCAGCTTCATCCTCTTTCTGGATCTACTCCAGCCTCTCTCCTCTCTCACTTCTCTAGTCTCTCCTCCTACTTGTCTCTCCCACCTTCCCTCTAGGCTACCCCCAGCCAGGTAGCAAAATCAACATAAGAAAGCCCTTCCTGAGGGCAGGGCATTCCAAAACCCTTCCTGACTCTTCCTAAGGTTTTCTTCCTTTCCTTAGTCCAAACACTTATTAACATCTTAATACTAGTTATTTTTGTATGGACATAGCAAGAGATACATTGAGGCTTGCAAGGCAGCTCTCCTGGCAACATCTTGCCACAGACTCAGACCACAGCACTCAGGCCAGATTAATCATTCCTCAACCTAGCAGGGTCCAAATCTAGTTATCACTGTTTGGATCATGACAGCATTTGTCCACGACCAAGCTCTTAACTTATAGTTAAGCATTAGGCACTTTGGCTAGGCCCATCTCCATGCCAGGGTAGCACACAACTCACCACTTGCCCTGGGTCCTTCTCGTCCCTAGTCGGGACCCTGCTTTTGGGGATGCTGGGAAGTAAGGGCAGCTGAGGCTTAGGTCGAGAGAACAGATTCCCAGGAGGAAAATATCATGTAGAGTCAAATGACTTTTAGGTTACAAAAGCATAGCATTTGCTAAATCTTCCTGTGTCCATACAAAAAGGACATTGCTCTGAATAAACTATGCAAAGGACTCAAGGAGAAGAGAAAAACAATATTTACAAGTCAACAGAACACTAAGAAAGAAGCTACAAATAAATACAGAGGAATGGGAGCACTGTAATGAGAGTAACCCAATAAACCTAAACTACCTGAGGATATGTTATCCTACACTGTATTATCAAACGAAAGATTTTATTTGCAATATTCTTTTCCTATTAAACTATGTAAGAGAGATGTTGTGTGTGTGTTATTTGGCATATATATACATACATATATATACATACTACTATTTATATATATTTATAAATATATATATATACATCACCAGGTACTGAGGAAAAACATCTAGACTCAGAAGAGACTACATATTGTTCAAAGTGGCTATAACAAGTTCAAAATTTAAATCTATATTGACTTTTCAGATGAAATGGTGAAAAAAATTATATACACTTATAATTAAGTGACCAGTGGAGCAGGAACTACTAACCACCCCATAACATTTATCCATGTGCTATCAGCTCTACTATAGAAATGACATCTTGAAAAAGAAAGTTTATTTCTCTCCATCTCATCTTTTTTCCCTTAATTGCTGGGAAATAGTAGAAATTGGAAAAGCCACTTAAATATCAAGAAATCAAGGACATGTTTAAAATAATAGATATTCCCTCTGTCAGAATAGCTAATAACCTGAATCTTCTGCCAGCCTACTAAAGAAAAAATTGAGAGATAAATTAATGTCTATTAGTATAAATGAATCTTTAAATCTCTTTAGAGCAAAAATTTAACTTAGACTCTAATTCAGGAAGCTAACCATGAGCATTCCTTTCCTTGAGATGGCATTATCAATCACGCTGTAAGATTGAGGAGGACTAGAAATGTTTTTTAAAAATAACTTTAGCAGCATAATTATGGTCTAGGTGTTAACTTTTATTTTGTCCTTAAGTAAACACTGACTATTTTATAGAATTATTAAGCACTTATGGGCTAGAGAGATATTACACCAGATAGAGTGCCTGTCTTACACACTGCTGATATGAGTTCAACCCCCAGAAGCAGTCGGGATCCCTAGAGCACTGGCAGCAGAAGTGATCTCTGAGAGAGAGAGAGAGAGAGAGAGAGAGAGAGAAAAGAGAGACAGAGACAGACAGAGACAGAGACAGAGAGGAAGATATGAAAAGTGTCTGCCAAAGAGGGAGGCCAAGGTGGTGGGTAGTGGAAGGGAAACAGGGGACATTGTGTGGAAAATGCACACTTGTGAAGTGATGGGTGTTGTGTGTTAGAACACTGTATGACTGAAACCCAATGTGAAAATCTGTGTATCTCACAGTGACCCAATTTTTTAAAAGTTTTATTTGTGACAGGAAGACATAATAATTAACATAGTAAGAAATATCGAAATGAAAAAAAAAATTAATACAATATATCTGAGATGCCAGAGTTGAGAATTAGTGTCAATGAGAATAGGCAGCATATTATATTGTATTAAATCATTTGATTTTATTTACATAGGATAAAATTATAAGCAATCATCAAAAAATGACTTTGATTTCTCTTGTGATGAATACATTTGCCATTTCTTTAAGTTTTATTACAGTAAGTAATATGAAATAAATTTGGTATACATCTGTGAAAGGACTGGAGCGATAGCACAGCGGGTAGGGCATTTGCCTTGCATGAGGCCAACCCGGGTTCGATTCCTCTGTCTCTCTCAGAGAGCCCATCAAGCTACCGAGAGTATCCCACACACTGCAGAGCCTGGCAAGCTACCCGTGGCATAGTCGATGTGCCAAAAACAGTAACAACAAGTCTCACAATGGAGACATTACCGGTGCCCGCTCAAGCAAATCTATTGATAATGGTCAACAGTGCTATATATCTGTGAAGGGATCAGGCTTCTGGGTGCAAGGAAACCTGGGGATGCTGAGGGAGGCAAGGGACACGTGTGCTGGGGGGTGGTGTTGGAACACAAGATGTAAATCAACTCTATTGTAAATAACGTTATAAATATTGACATGTTAATTAAAATTAACTTAAAAGATAAAATGATAATGAAATATTACCTTACACCAGTGAGAATGGCCTTTGTCAAAACAACCAGAAACCTCAAATGCTGATGAAGATGCAATGAAAAAGATTCCTCTGGTTCTACTGGTAGGATTGTGAACTGGCTGTCTTTCGGGAATACAATATGTACCCCTGTCAAAAATATTAAAAAGTGAATTACTTAGATGAACCAGCATTTCCTGTCCTTGGCATCTATCTCAAAACATATAAATACTAATTTGAAAAGATATATGCAAACCTATGTCCACTATATCACCATTTACAATAGGAACTAGAGACAATCTAAGTGCCCAATACAGTTGAGTGACTATAAAAAATATGCTATTCAGCTATCAGAAAAGATAAATTCTTGAATTTTCTACAATATGGATGAATTTAGAAATTAACATGTTAAATGAATAATTCAGAGAAAATGACAATTTCTGAATGATTCAATATTGAAGATCTCTCTATCTATAAAACTACGCAAAGGAATTAGCAGGGAGCAGTGGAGAGAATTCCTTAGACTCTGATAACAGAATTAAATAAATAGAGGAAAGGGTAGATAAGAAGGGATCTAAGAGTAATGGCAGAAAGTTTGGGCACTCTGGTGGTAGTTGTTGTGAAATAATATTATATCCCCAAAGCTCGAGTTTTAATATTATGGTCAAAAGTGCTACCTCAAGAATAATAAATAAAAATTAGAAATCAAATACATTTTTAGATCCTATTCATTTTGCATGTTGAATTATTGCAGAGAAACACAATTTAATTAATATATTTCAGTTAGTACAATTATTTATAAATTATGTTTCTTTTATTATAACTTCAGAAATATACTCTTGCCAAAATTGAACACTGCAAAATTGATAATGAATATAGAAAAATTTAAACTGTGTTATTGACCCACTACTAGTACATTTATAATAAATTTTTCTCCCATAGAGTCAATAAGAGAGTCTCTTGCCCGCGCGCCTGGCTGTCTTCCCCAGAGGCCCCTCGGAGGGGATGGGCTCCAGCTTCCCTCCCCACCCCAAGCAGAGCTCCTGGCGGCCGAAGACCACCGGAACCTAGCTGCAGCCATGCTGGAGGCTCCTCTCTACACATTCGGACAGGACTCATGCATGAAAGTACTGGCAGAGGAACCCAGGTGTGTGTAATCCCATCAACGGTCAACATCCGGAGACTTAAAAGCAAGCTCTCAGAAGCGATATCTTTAGCCTACTTCTCCCTCTAGGAGAAACTGGCAATCTTCTGAGACTTTCTTGCCCCCATGGGACAGTTTTGCAAGCTCCCCACGGTGTATTCATATGCAAAATCCAGTAACAAGCTGGATCTCATTCCCCTGACCCTGAAGAGCCCCCAGTGCAACAGCGTTAGGAGGGCCAAGTCAAAATAGACTTCTAAGATCTCAGGGAAAGGATGAAATGAGATGTTACTGAGCCCGCCCAAGAAATCAGTAATTAACGGGATATTGTGATTGTGATTGTGAGAGTCAATAAAGAAAAGAAAATTACGTGTTAGAGGCATCAATATTGATAACGTACTTTGTGACTATAACATGTTTTGTCATTTCAGTGGTTTCATTGCTGCTTAACCATCAAGTATTAGTATCTTATGAATCATGCATTTAGCACTTACTTTCTTCTCCCCTTTAGCTAATGTGGTCGTCTTGAATATCTAGAATTGGTGGAGATGTTTCAGAATCCTTAATATCACCCTGAGCTATTGGAGTTCTCACTGACATGAGCCCTGGGCCATTAGAAGTCGCTGGAACTGAAAGGAATTTGCCTGAACCCAACTTCTCTGGAACTGGGCTATTGCCAGGGAGAACCAGTCCTCTAACTATTATTTTTCAAAGAATATGTAGAACTCAGTATCAATTATTTTTCTGCAAAAAACAACATTTAAAAAATAAGTTTGATAAAAATTTTAGTATGTGGTTCTCATATATGCAAGTTCTCATAGCCAGCAAAAAAAAGTATGTCAAATGTCAAGAAGGCTCTTTCTTGGATGAAAGATTACATAAAACAGGCAGGGACTATGAGTATAAGCAATCAATCAATACAGGGTTATTTTCATTTCTAGAGCTGCCCTTGATGCCCACCTGCAATAAGAGCTACTTGAATTAAAAAGATTCAAATTGAAAAAGAGCTAGCTTTGTATTTTCAGCTGAGTACTTGTTGTTGCTAATAAGAGATTTTTGTAAGCTACAGCAACAACAAAAAGCTAATTTTCACAGCTAATACAAATGATTTCAAAAATATCTGTAATAGTAGAGTCCAACAGCTGGCAGAATCTATATTCCCTCAATATCAGTACCATCTACAATGTTACTCTGTTATCTAACAGCCACTTTCGTTAATGAGAGATAATGAAAAAAAGGTGATGTCCATTGATCTATGGTTATGAAAAAGTAATACAGTTTTCAGTGAGCACTGACACAATAACTTGCTGTATTGTAGAAGAAAAAAACATAATTTATTAGGTAGATAAAAGTGAGTTAGTGGACATAGGTAGTGCAAGGAGTAAGGCTCGCATAACAGACTTTGATCCCATACACCACATATGGTCCACTGAGCATTCACAGGAGTAATCCCTGATTTCAGAGCCTGGAATAAGCTGTGAGCATAGCTTGTAGTGGTCCTCAAAAAAACAAAGGGGAATAGAATGTGGAAGGGAGGAGAAATAAGAATTCAGAAGAAAAATATAAAGGTTTCCATAAAGCTAAGTAGGACAATGGCTACAATAGCTACTTAGCTACATACATAAATAGTATGTGTGAAGGTCAAGTTTCTTCACTTAAGAAACTTGACCTTCACACATACCACCTTTTTGGCATAAGATTGTAGCACTCTAGCTCTTGTAGCTATTGTAGCTGTCCTCTCGTTGTTCATCGATTTGCTCGAGCAGGCACCAGTAGCATCTCCATTGTGAGACTTGTTGTTACTGTTTTTGGCATATCGAATACGCCACGGGTAGCTTGCCAGGCTCTGCCATGCAGGTGGGATACTCTCAGTAGCTTGCTGGCTCTCTGAGACGAACGGAGGAATCGAACCCCGGTTGGCTGCATACAAGGCAAATGCCCTACCCACTGTGCTGAGAAAGAAATGTTAGTTGAGATTCTACCATTGCTTCTATGCATAATTCCAGCCCAGTAATGTTTCTTCTTCATTAATATTAATTTAGTTTTTAAAAAAATTTATAATGTTTTACACAATATTTGATTACATTTAATATTCAAACACCAATCCCACCACCATTACACCTTCCCATTGAACTCCAAACCCTGCCTCCAAAGCAGAACCGAAATAAATTATTTTATATTGTTTGCTATGAATAATTCGCTGAAAATGATCCCAAAAAGGTTTCTTAGAGCAAAATATGTGAAGATTGTTGTATTTCACCTAGGAGCCAATAAGACCTTCTATAAGAGAGTAGCAACATGCTGTTAAAGATTTAGCCCTTGTGTGTGTGTGTGTGTGTGTGTGTGTGTGTGTGTGTTTGTGTATTTTTCCCCTAAGATTGGTTGCCTTCTACTCTAAACCCTATGAAATGTGGTGTGCTACTCTTGGTATATTAGTGGTGTAAAGTATGAGATGCTGCTCAGTCCAGGAATAGATTCACTCGTTGGTGAGGCTCTTCTTAGCACATGGAAAGCAGCCATGAGTATGGCAGCAGTTGAGTTCTGGAGGTTTTCTGCTGCCAGGGCTGGCTTTGTTGGGGGTTGGGAGGAAAACTAATCCAACCCCTCCCCCACATTAATTTAGTTTTGTGAACAAGATTGTGGAGTACTGATAAAATAAATATGTTCAACTAACTACATATTTAAATAATTCTAGGTTACATAAATTCATATTAAAATTATAAAGTACAACTGAATGATATAGATAGATAGATATAAACAGAAGCTTCATAATATGAAGATAAAAATAATAATTTGGTTTGGAGATTAATTATCAGTCCACGGACATGTATTTAAGGATATTGAGAAAAATCTTTGCTGTAAAACACAACATGACTTCACATAAATATCCAGTGGTGTTAATTGAACCTGATAATGGAATATTACTACAACAGAAAGGAGCAGAGCAGATGTTCTGTTTTGGTGGAAAGGAAAAAAGAAAGTAAGGAAGGGAGAAAAAGGAATAGGATGAAAGTGCTTTTGAATTTCATCAACTTCATATAGAAAGAAATTTATGACACAAGAGGTATAGTACAGCAGGTAAAATGATTACCTTGCATGCAGAGAACCTGAATTGAATTCCTGGAACCCCATACATCTTCACAAGCCAGCCAGGAGCTATCCCTGAGCACAGAGCCAGGAAGTAAGTACTGAGAACCACTGAATGTCACTCAAAAAAAAAAGATACTAAAAGATGAAAAACATTTTTTCTTCTACACCACCAAAGTGCCCCAAACTCTTCACCAATATACTTGTTTAATATCTATTCTATCTCTTCATTTCTTCCACTCCATACCACCTTATTTAGTAATCTGTTTACAAGATCATGGATTTGTTACTTTGCTACTTTTTCCTTATTTCTAGATGAATGAGATTATTGCACGACAGAACCTGGCAAGCTACCTGTCACATATTTCATATGCCAAAACCAGTAACAACACATGCTCTTTGTGTTCCTGGAGAGAACAGATACCACTGGGCTACACTAGCACACGAAGGGACAAATGAAGATATTACTGGCTTCTGCTCGAGAAAATCACTCAAGAAATTGATGAACAACAGGATGACAGAGACAGTGATACAGTGAGATTATTCAAATAATTGAGTGAGATTATTCAAATAATTGTCTTTCTTACTCTGGCTTAATTTGCTTAATACAATGCCTTCCAGTTCCATCTAAATTGCTGTGAACTGTAGGATTACATTTTTTTCTTACAACTGCATAGTATTCCTTTTGGGATAAATGCTACAGCTTCTTTATCCAATCAACTGCCATTGGACATTCATGTTATCTCCTTATTCAAACTATTATATTAGATGCTATAATGGGAAAGGTATAAATGTACTTTTTCAGATTAATTTTTGGGGCATTGGGAACTAGATATCAATAAGTGATATCACTGGGTCATATGGGAGCATTATTTTCCCATACATTTTTTGAGAAATTTCCATGGAATCAGACAACATTCCAATTCTACCAACAGCTAAAGAGGGTCCTCTTTCATCCCATTCCCACCAAGACTAATTCTTTTTACTATATGTTTTTATGTCCTTTTCACTGAAGTGAGAAGATATGTCACTGTTACTTTGACTTACATCTCCTTAATAATACGTAATATCTGCATACTGGCCATCAACAAAGCCTGTTGGTTGAGAATAACTTGAACTAACCCCTGAGCCCCTTTGAGTACAATATGGGCTCCCTCTAAAATAATATAAAAATTACAAAGCAATAAATGTATAACCTTTGTTTTATTCAGTCACATTTAAAATGTCACAGCAAACCATGGTGTTTAAATAAAGGTGAACATATAAAATAAAGTGTTGCACTGTTCTAAAATTGCAGTGACTGTCTTAACACGACTTGTAATGTGCAGTTAAGAATTTTTAAAATAGCTCTTTGTAATTCCTTTAGTCGCCTTATTACTTCAAAATTATTCAGTTGTTAGGTCTCTGATACTTCCCCTTACATTGCAGATTAATAAAAGAAGTGTTCTAATGCCAGATACTTAGATATTTTCCAATAGTTCTCTGCATAAAGAAAATGAAAAAAAAATCAGTATCTATACATGCATATACATAAATATATCAATATCTATACACACATATAATGAACTGGAAAAAAGAATGATTTAAAAGCAATTAAATTTTTGTTTTGTTTTGTTTGCTGCAAGGAGACCATACCCAAATGCTCATAGTTTACTCATTGCTCTGCACTCAGGGATCCTTCCCGGTGTGGCTTGGAATACCATACGGGTTGCAGGGATCAAATCCATGTTCACCTCATTCAAGGCAAGTGTCCAATCAGCTATACTATTCATTTCTCCAGCTCAGAGAAACTGAATTTTCAGCCTTAACAATTTTTCTGTCACTAGATAGCATCTTTCTAAATGTTTCAAAAATATGTTTCTGATTTTTAAGTAATACATATTCATTCAGAAAACACAAATGTGAAAGTTTGACATGAGGAAAAATAATGCAATCTAGTTATTATGAAGCCAAACGCCATATGTGTTCAAGTCCACCAAGATGGTTTACTTTTAAAACACTAAAATTACTTGTCAAGAGGAAATATATTAGTTTTGACTCTGGCTTGCTGCATATTATTGATACCTCTGGGTCCTTTACTATTTATACTTTCAAATGCATAGTCAATGTGATTCATTGATGCCTAAATTTGCAGTTAATTGCTTAATTTTGTTACAAACTTACAAATACCACTGGGAGCAGTATAAAATATAACAATGTAAGTATAAGTGCTTTATTAAAAATAACATATTTATACCCAACATTAATAAATGCCTGAGACTGAGTAGCAAAAAATTACTACATATGTGCATATAAATGCAAAACATGAACTTTGTGTGTCACGAATGTTTAACGCTTCATCCTGTAGCATAGGAAATAGACTTGAAATTTCAATAGGAATATATCAAAGAGAATCAAACTTTGGCATTTCAGGACTTTGCTGTCATGATATCCCAACATCCAGTCTCAGGCAGGGCTTCTCAAATCTTTGAAGATGTACATAAAGTACAAGCAAATATATTTCCTTGTAAAGAGTTATTCCCCGCAATGTTAGAACCTAAAACAATATTTTGTCTTTGAAATAAAAGTTCATTAAATTTTTAATTATAAATTATAAAATTATAGTACTGTAGCGGGCTGGAGCGATAGCACAGTGGGTAGGCCGTTTATCTTGCCCGCAGCCAATCCAGGTTCGATTCCTCTGTCCCTCTGGGAGAGTCTGGCAAGCTACCGAGGGTATTCCACCCACACAACAGGGCCTGGCAAGCTACCCGTGGCATATTCAATATGCCAAAAACAGTAACAAGTCTCACAATGGAGACGTTACTGATGCCCGCTCGAGCAAATTGATGAGCAATGGGATGACATTGACAGTGGCAGCACTGTAGCACTGTCATCCTGTTGTTCATCGATTTGCTCGAGCAGGCACCTGTAACATCTCCATTGTGAGACTTGTTGTCACTGTTTTTGGCATGTCAAATACACCATGGGTAGCTTGCAAGTCTCTGCCATGAGGGCGGGATATTCTCAGTAGCTTGCCAGACTCTCCAAGAGGTATGGAGGAATCAAACCTGGGTCAGGTGCGTGCAGGGCAAATGCCCTACCCGCTGTGCTATTGCTCTAGTCAATTATAACCTATATTTTCTCAAAAGACTTATTTATCTATAGAGTCAGTGATTGTATACAATTCATTACATACATTAATAACTTCCGAAAGTCCCTTTTATACCAAATATTTCTGATAACAAATGGGTTCTATACCACACACACTGAAGTAAATTTGACATGGGGTCCCCATAAAGACACTCAGATGATAGCAGACATAATTCATAGACTGATTCATTTATAGCAAAAGGAGATATAGACAATTGAATATGAATCAGTTAAGCATTTCTGAGTCAGTCAAGGATTTTTTTGAAAGTGAATAATAAAATTCAGAAAAATGGAGCTATCACATAGTGTAGGTACAGAGTCTAAGATTATAGAGTAAACATCAAGATAAATAGCAAAGGGAAAATGGAGAGAAATCTATGGCAGATTAGAAGAAAACTGGTATTATTTTCATTGAACAAATAAAAAACCAATAAACATAGTAATTATAAATATGCTTATTGAATAATTGTGACAATATGGAAACAGAAATGAAGGATAAACTATTTAAATTTATTTTGAATAAAACTGAAAGAAATTGCACATCCCTAAATTTTCTTCAGTCCCATCTTGCTCTGTGGAGAAAGTCTACCCAGAAGCTAACTTCACCAACCACAATTAGCCTCAACCTGGTCAAAACTTTTTGCCATCACCTTCACACAGATGGTAGTTTCCACAAATATTTCCCTGATATGAGAGACAAGCTAAATACCTACAACAACTGCTAAAAGACCTTAAGAAGGACATTGAGAGCAACACATTAGTAGCTGGAGACTTCAACACTGCCCTATCACCTCTGGATAAATCAAGAAGATTAAAAATCACCAAGGAAATACTGGCTTAGAAGGAAGAAATAGAAGAGAGAGGGCTAACAGATCTATACAGGGCTTTATATCCCTCCCCCCCCCAAAAAAGAATACACAGTCTTTTCCAGTGCACATGGAACATTTTCCAGAATAGACCATGTGCTGGGCTACACAACATACCTCAACAGAATCAGGAAGATAGACATTGTGTCAGATATCTTTTCAGACCGTGTTGCACTGAAGACAGAAGTTAATCATGTACAGACATAGAAATCAAATCAAACACCTGGAAATTAAACAACTCAATGTTGAACAATGAGTGGGTCAGGAAGGATATCAAGGAAGAAATCAAAAGGTACCTGGAAACAAATGAGAATCAAGACACGAGCTACCAGACCCTGTGGGAGGCAGCTAAAGCCGTGTTAAGGGGAAAATTTATAGCTCTGCAAGCATATCTCAGGAAGGAAGAAAGGGCCCACATAAATAACTTGACTTCACAGCTTAAGATTTTAGAAAAAGACCAAAAAAGGAGCCCAAACCAGGCAGAAGGAAAGAGATAATAAAACTTAGAGCAGAAATCAACGACATGCAAACCCAAAAGACAATCTGAAAGATCAGTGAAACCAAGAGCTGGTTCTTCAAGAAAATACATACATATTTCCCTGGCTGCTTGATTTATAGTCTCATTTTCATTGGCCACATAAATTTCCCATGTCAAACAATCCATAAAATCTACTTGTCCACTATCAACTGATTCTAGCTGATATGGCTAGTGAGCACTTTCAATCCAGGCAACATACCCCTTCCAGGAAATTTTTTCCTTTGGTTCCCCACCCCATGGTTCACCACCTCATCGTGGTGGGGTGGGGTGGCAACGTTGCCAACCAGCGAAAAGTAAACCAACATTTGAGCCCAGAGACGCAGGCAGGTGTGTGTTTGTTGGTGTGAAGATTATTACAACATGCCAGTCGACCAAAAGCTTGCATTTGGTAGACTGGAAGCATCTGTAAGGATGATTAGAGGCCACCCCAAAAGCCTCCATCACTCTCGGAGAGCCGGGCAAGCAACCAAGGGTACCCTGTTCATAATGCAGAGCCTGGCAAGCTACCCGTGGCATATTCTATATGCCAAAAACAGTAACAATAATGGACCTCATTCCCCAGGCACTAAAAGAGTCCACAATATGGCAGCATGGGGAAAGAAAAATAAGGAGAGACTGCAAAAATCTCAGGTCCAAACTAGGCTGCCAAAATTAAGGACTAAAATGACTGTCTGTACTTTCAATGCAAGTACACTGGCATCGGGAGCATCCATTGAGGACATGATGGGGCAAGCACAGAAGATCAAGTAAAACGTCATTTAACTGACCAAGATGAGAAGAAATAGCTCACCTCATGCTTTTTTCAACACTGGAGAAGAACTGTTCCTTTGAACATGCGACAGTAGAGGTTGTGGTGGTGTCAGTGTCCTCGTCAACACAAACTTGGCCATGAGCATCAATTTGTCAATTTCTTCTGTATCCCCTCTAGTACATGTCCATCTCTGATGTTCCTCTATTCTTTACGTGAGGCTTCAAGTGATGCTTTTTGAGAATGGGCTGCTTTAGCTTTGGCTTGAAGAGCTGCTTATATTCATTGGTACTTTTGAAAGCTGGAATTAGCTAGCAACCTATTGATGAACTGTTTTTGGGACAGCTAAGATGATACTCGGGGACATAGGTGAAGAACACTGAGATGTACCGAATAATTGCTTGGCATTTTGAAAATATGTGCGGCCACGTGAGTGGCCACTGGCTCGCCAGCTCAGGAGGAGGCCATGCCCACTTTTGTTGAGGCCCCCGAACACTTTTATTGAGGCCATGCCAACTACCAAAATATGGCTGGGTGACCGCAGGGAGTTAGCGAACTGGCGTGATGGCGCTGGAGGGTGGCTGGGGCTAGATGGGTGGTGGTCAGGCAGGATGGGAGTCAGGGTCTGAGAGGACACGGCGTGAAGGGGTGGGGGGATGTGCACTAACCTTCAAGAGGGAGCAAACGTGCGTGGTGGCGCTGGAGGGTAGCGAGGGGCTAGATATAGTATTTTCTATAGTATAGAAAAATAGTATTTTGGATGTATATATCTGAAATATATGTATGTACATATACATATATGTGTGTAAACATATAAAAATTATGGGGGCTGGAGTGATAGCACAGCGGGTAGGGCGTTTGCCTTGCACGTGGCCGACCCGGGTTCGAATCCCAGCATCCCATATGGTCCCCTGAGCACCGCCAGGGGAGATTCCTGAGTGCATGAGCCAGGAGTGACCCCTGTGCATCGCTGGGTGTGACCCAAAAAGCAAAAAAAATATATATATAAAAATTATGACCATGCCTTAGTTTGATACCTGGGTTATGGAATACAAGTGATCAGGAATCTACAGTAAAGGCCTTATCTCTTTTCTCCCATAACACAGTGGACATAATGTGATGTAATTACTGATACATTATCTGGGAATAAGACTAATGTTTTGTATGCATGTGATGCCTGGAAGTGAATATCATAAAAACAAACAAGTAGAATACAGCTCAGTATGTTGACATCAACTTCTGACGTTAACTACCCCATTCATGGAACACTATTACACATCTTGCAAAATATATAACATAGAGAAATTATTATGGCAAAGATTGAACCTATTCATGTGCCAATCCGCATGGACTCTTACTCAATATAGCTTATCTAGTAACTGTTGGCACCTAGTGTCCAACCTATCACCAATAGAAAGTAAAACAAACCATCTTGTTAGAGAGGGTATTAGAAAAATCTACTTTTAACTCAACTTTTCTTAATTAATTTTCAAGATGATTATTCAAAGGATCTGAAAAATATTCAAAATACTCAGCAAAAGTGTGTTTTAAGTTACTGAAGTCTGAGTTTGAACTGAAAGTTACGTTGCTACTAGTTGTTTGGATTGTGTAATTGATACACCCTTTAAATGAGCATGAGTGTCAGCATCCTCATTTAAAAAAAAAATTGAAGGGAGGGGACATCCTGTGGCCCTATGGAACTGTTCCTGTCTCAATGCTCAAGAGTGATCTCTGGCACTTCTCAGAGGAAAATACGTGGTGTGGGGATTTGAACAAGTGTCAGAGCCACCACAGATATACATCTGCGATATGCAAGGCCAGGGCCTTCCCTCCTGTACTGTCTCTCTGGCTCTTCAACTTCCTCATTCTAAAGACAACGGTAAATTCTATGACATGGCGAGTTTGTGAGACAAAAATATGAAGCAGAATTTAAAAGAAAGCAAAATTCATAGCATACACTTAGTAAATAATAATAACTGCTGCATTTTTGTGTGATTTTTGACATCATTGACATGTTATCATTATGATTATCAAAATAATCACTTCTGGAGTTCATACTCTACCATAGTCAACTTTGTTTCTCAAGTCATTTTGTTTTCCCTTTAAACATTGGTAAATGGATGGTCAAATGCACTGTAGTTTAAATGGGTGAATTCTATCCTAATTCTTCTCACAGCAACATTTTTCTCTTGTTTATTTTAGCAACACAAATGAGTACTTTTTTTCTTTCTAAAGCCTTCCACTAAGCTTGTTTAAATTTCTATTGAAAGGACAAAACAGGCAAAAGAGCAAAATACATATTGGCAAACATAAGTCTCAGTTAAACTACAATAGCAAAAAAAAAAAAATCAAAAACAGGTCACAGAAAAAAAGCCCCAACCATTCATAGCCTGGTTTGCAAGAAAAACATGAATTTTTATATCTGAAGAAATGAGATAAATGCAAGGAACAAAAATCAGTAGATTTACTGAAGAAATCCCAATGCAGTCCCTATGAGACATTGGTGTAAAGTTCCCTGAGCAACCTGGGGCACATCCAGAGTGCTCACCTCTGGTTGACATTACTTAGGAGGAGATAAAAGAATGTATAGATTGTAAAGATGACAGTTGACCTTTATTTCAGTCTATTGCTCGCATAATATGTGTAAAAGCAACAAGAAGAACAAAAGCTGAGTTCTGCCGCTTTAAGTTATTATGGCTTTAAGTTATTATGTGCTGGAGTTCCTTCTGCCTTCGATCAGCAAATAGTATAACTATAGATTTGTGATCCAGAAGTGGATAATGTTAGACAAACTGTTAACAAAAATAGGAGTTGGAGGGACTATAAAGACTGAAGAGGGAGCATGTGTGTCTTCATCACCCAGTGGCTATATTGGGATTGACTGAGATTTTTCAATCTCTACTTCCTTATTACTTTTTCTGTTCCTAGAAATAAATGATAATTCTAACATGAAAGAAACAACACCTCTTGCGGAAATGAATGAAGACTAACAGAAAGCAACAATGCTATGCACTTAGAACTTGGTGTTAAGTAGAAAAATTTGCTACCTTCATTTATGTTTGTCAGAATTCAAAAGCAGGTAAGGAAGAAGAAAAGTTTTGTAATAAAAAATGGGAAGCTCTAATTGGAGATTGTTGGAACGGGAAAGTTGGAGGTGAACAACTAGACATAGAACATTTTTGAGATTGTTGAGTGGGCACATTTGACTTTCTCTAACTTTCTAAGCTGAAAGTGGGGGGAAATTAGGGAATCTAGCTTCTATTTATTATGTCATGACCATTTGTTGCTGGTCAGGAAAGAAATTGTGATTCAGTTTTGTGGACTGGAAGCTATAAAGTTTATGGATTAAGCTGTTATCTTAAATTATGTTCTGTCCATTTACTATTTGCATATTAATTTCCTTTTCTGATATACAGAAAGTATCTAACAATGTTTTTAAGATTTTATTTTTATGCTAATGTATATTTCAAAATATGAATTTCATAATGTATTTATATAGTCAATAGTTATACCTACACTAAAATTGTCATGAAACTTTTAAAAAAAACAGTTGTGTATAGATTTCTATGTAAAATAATATATATTTGTATTGACTTAGTTTTTTGCTGGTTTATTTGAAAAGAAGATCAGTTCTGCCGCTTTGAACTGGAAATATTTTAAAGCCAATTCATAATAGGCTCAGTTTATTTTGTTTTCCCATATTTTAAAAAATACAACAAAAGAGAGTTAACTATGAAATTACTAGTAAAAAATTTATGAAATATTAATTTGTTTCCGTGAGAGAAAAGTAGAGCTAAGTACATGCATTAACCAGAACTGGCAAAGGTGAAATGTAAGAATATGTTCACAACAAAATTGACCTATATTCTCAGCTCAGAAACAGAAATCTCTCACAGAGATTTTTCTGATTTATATTGCTTGTATTTTGGTTTTCTCAGTATCATTAGCTGTGTGATGAAGTAGCAAACTAAAATAGTAATAATAACAATCACGGTTTATCATATTTATAATGAAATTTTAAGTTATATAATAAAATTTTCCTTCATATACAAAAGCAATTTCTTACTTGGGACGTAGAACTTATTGGATACTTTTCTCTTGAGAAAATAATGATATCCTAGGGATGCAGAGGGTTAAGGTGGAAGTGATTGTGTTTTCCTAAGAAGGGAAATGAAGAGTTTTGTGATTGCTATGATGAGGTAAAGTTTTAGGATTATATCTACACTCGTTCAGCTAATTTGAAACATGGGAATAGTCAATTAGAGGCAAGATGTGCCCTTAGGTTCCTGGACATTCTGGGCATTAATTTTTGGTTGTATTGTTTCAGGAAAATAAATGTTAAGTGCACAAAGATCATTAAAATTTGGAAATTTGCAACTTTGGGGTCTCACTAGGTATCAGAGCTACTAGGAGTTAAGGAGAGAGTTCAGAATCAGGACTAGGGTTAGGGTTTCAGGTGTGAAGGGTTTAGGTGCAAAGTATTGTGGTTTTCCAAGATAAACAGGGAAGGGAAGCATTTTACAATCGATATGTTGGGCGAGTTTATAAGATTCTGCCTAGTCAAGGGTCCATTTTATTTGAAAGACAGGAAGAGCCTCCGGCAAGATTCTAGTTATGTTCCCCAAGGTTTTGGGTATTAATTTTTTCACTTTTCTTTTTTATCTAGGAAAACCACAACACTGTCCAACTAAACCCTTCACATCCCCAAAGTAGCAAATTTCCAAATTCTGCTTTTGATCCAGGCAGACACAATCTGTGCTATTTCATACTTTGAAAGAAAAATAAAAACTGTTTTTAAGTTTGTTACCACTACCAAAGGGAAAATAAACAATAAAATATGCTTTTATAAAATATATATTACACTGTTTTCAAATTCCTTGTCTGAATTTCATTACATAAAATATGAATACGATAAAGATAAGAAAAACACTCAAAATTCTTGCTGAAGAAGGATATAGGTAAATAAATATAAATGTATAATATTCTTTGTATTATAGACTTCAAATCATAAATCATATTTGAAGGTAATATGTCTATTTTGTATGTGCTATAAAACATAAGAAAATTCAGCATAAAAATCAGACAATATTGTGAAGTATATTTCTAACTCTTCTAAAATCATTTTATGTTCAGTTTACATCAAAATAATTATATTTTATATGAACACAGGGTAGCAAGATGAGAATAGTAAATAATATATAAACAGGCTGTGTCTTTTTAGCTTGACTGTTTGACTTACACCAAATGCTGAAAACAGAGAGGAAATGAGAGCTCTGAGGCCCATTCCAAGCTGTGTTTAGAGAAAAAAAGATGTTTATAAACTGCATACTTGCTTACAGAAGAAGAGAAAACGAAAAAACAAAAAACAAAACCAGCATTTTGAAATAACAAAATATCTGAATTTCTAAGATGATGCATCAGAACTTACTTTTATATCATGTCAAGGAAGAAAACAGTAGAATATTAATAATTTTTAATGTTTTATTAGACTCACATGCATTTTAATTGTACATTCTTTTAGATGTGCACCTGCTGCCCTTAGTCAACTGTGCTGGAAAGCTTTTCTTACAATTTTTTTTTCAAAGTCAGTTCTAACCTCAGCACAGGCATACTGGGTCCATTGCCATCCCTCACAGAAAAGAATTTCAGGAGGGGGTAAAATAATCAAGAAAATGTTTTTGTTGGAAAAAAAATTTTAATATTAGGGGAAAAAGAAAGATATATGCTCAATAGAGAAGAAGGCACTCTCCAAAGTGGAAAAAGTAGAGGATGGGGGGCTGCAGTGATAGCACAGCGGGTAAGGCATTTGCCTTGCACTCGGCGACTCGGGTTTGATTCTCAGCATCCCACATGGTCCCCTAGCACAGTCAGGAGTAATTCCTGAGTGCATGAGCCAGGAGTAACCCCTCCGCATCGCCAGGTTTGACTCACAAAGCAAAAGAAAAAAAAAAACAAGTATAGGATGGCTGTTGGGAGAGTGGTATATATAATTCCTCCAGATTTTCTTGACCTGGAGCTCTCTCCATATATAAAAATTAATCTGAGTGTTGTTACAGAGAATTCCCTGGCATCTTGATGTTCCTTTCACATTCTTATCATAATATGATAATAATTATCATATATAATATGATAATGTGGCTTATGATATTATGGAAATATGTCCTGTGGCTTCTCCTTTTCTGAGGGGTTCAGCCTTCTCTGGTGATGACTCATTTTCTGCATCTGGGTGGTACTTCAGTTTCTCCATTTCCAAAGAGCTCAGAATTTCATCACCAGAGAAGGCTGAAATAAGTCCATGTCTTTGGACTCTTTCAGGGAACTTTCTTCTTAAGTTTTATGATTTCCCCAAAACTCTTTATCAAGGCCCTTCTATCTACCCACAGCATTACCTTACAACAGTAGAATGTTCATATCTAATTTTTTTCCTTTCTGTATAGATTTTATTTCAAGATTTTTATATGTTGAATGGTTGATTATATTATAAAAGGCTAAAAGCAAAGTAACATTAGATCATTTTACATTTGATAGCTTGCTCAGAGACAATATTAAACTTTAATTTCTCTCAAATGATTGGCTATTCTCCATCTTGAATCTCCTTAGTAGCTGACTAATATTGAAGCAATATATTTTAAGAAGGTTGGAAAGAATACAAGAACACAGTTTTCTGACAAGTAATAAAACAACATTGTTTTTCTCTAATATTACATTTTTCTTTAATTTCTTGAAGGACAAAATGCAAATGTATAATTTGTAATTAAGAGTGTGACAAAAATGATATAAAATATCAGTAGATATATGCTGTAAAATAATACAAGCATTTTTTATTCCAATACAAAGGTGCTAAATTTAATCAGCACCCACTCTGTGGTGTGGTTCTTTTGTATATACTTATATGTATGATATTTTGCTTGTTTTGTTTTGTGGCCCTATCCAGCTATGCTTATAAAATGACAGTAATATGGCTGATCACATGACAGAATCATGGGTGATAGTATGACTTTCTGCTGGTGGGAATGCCAACTGGTTCAGCCCTTTTGGAAAACAATATGGACGCTTCTAAAAAAAATTAGAAATTGAGCTCCCATTTGACCCAGCAATACCACTGCTGGGAATATATCCCGGAGAAGCAAAAAAGTATAGTCAAAATGCCATCTGCACTTATATGTTCATAGCAGCACAGTTTACAATAGCCAGAATCTGGAAAAAGCCAGAGTGCCCTAGAACAGATGACTGGTTAAAGAAACCTTGGTACATCTATACAATGGAATACTATGCAGGTGTTAGAAAAGATGAAGTCATGAACTTTGCTAAGTGAAATGAGGCAGAAAGAGAGAGACAGACATAGAAATATTTTACTTATCTGAGAAATATAAAATAACAGAGTAGGAGACTAACACCCAAGAATTGCAGAAATAAGTACCAGTAGTTTGGCTCCATGGCTTGGAAGATGGCCTCACATGCTGGGGGAAAAGGCAGCTCAGATAGAGAAGGGAACACCAAGTTAAATGTGGTTGGAGATCTCGCGTGGGAAGGGAGATGCGTGCTGAAAGTAGACTAGAGACTGAACACGATGGCCACTCAATACCCCTATTGCAAACCACAGCAACCAAAAGGAGAAAGAGAACAAAAGGGAATACCCTGCCACAGAGGCTGGGGCGGGGGGAGGGCCCGAGGGCGGTGGGGAGGGTGTTGGGTGTTGGGATTGGGGGTGGGAGAGATACTGGGTTCATTGGTGGTGGAGAATGGGCACTGGGGGAGGGATGGGTTCTGGAACATTGTATGAGGGAAACACAAGCACGAAAATGTGTAAATCTGTAATTGTACCCTCACAATGATTCACTAATTAAAAAGTAAATATTTTTTGTAAAAAGTTAATTGGTTGTACTTTAGTTTTAGAGTTACCACAACTTTCATCCTTAATGTCTTAATGACAAATTATTTTTTCTCTGTCATTCAGTCTGCTATACTTGGAGTTGTAGATTGATATGGAATTTCCCCAGGATCTCTGATATCAGGCTACACAGGAAAGTTGCTTTCTTCTTCATATATAATGTTAATTGAACTGTTTCCTATTCATAAATTTCTTGTCACTAAATCTGTCAGTGTCTTTATTGCTTAAGTCTATGTTTTTGCAGTAGGTCCCCAATTAGTCTTCTATAGATCTATCCTTGGTTTTAATTATTCACTTCATCTCTGATTCATAATTACAATGGAATCCCGTTGCCATGTGACATTGTAGTATTACCAGAAGACAAAGTAGTTCAAGTACTACTGAGCTTACCATTGACTTGCTTTTGGTAGTAGACTTTGCAAGAAAATATCATTACATAGTTTGGAAGCAAGGTTTTGAGAAAACACAGGAGTCTCTAGTGATAATTTATTATTATCTCTACCAGATAATAATAAATGATCCTAGTAGATATAAGGATGACCAAAATATAGACAGAATTGCACTCAAATCTTCAATGATGGTTGTAGAGCATCTTAGTCTAAGACCAAACTATTCTAACATATCTAGAAATTTAAAAGAATTAGAAATGTGCATTTTTTACAAATCATTTTATCTTTGAGGCTCTCTGTTATTTAGCAAAAACTAATATTTTCCCTTTAATGTCCATCTCTCTGGATTTTAGTGTTTAGAATGTCTCTTTGCCAGTTTTAATCTCCTATAATGCTACTGAAATTCTCCCTTTTCCTGCTCAAATGTTTTATTATTCCCATTGACAGTAAAAAAAATAAGTTGCTTGAACCCAACTTTTCATTACCAAACTACTTACTACTTACTTTTTATTTATTTTCAATATAGGTAAATATCAACCTTTTCATTTCAGAACACTGATGAATTTTTATTCCCTAATGTACTCTATAGTTAATTACTCACCTCTTAAAATACACTTCTGCATCTCATCTTTTAAGCAATAAATATTTGGAAGTTTTGAGTTATTTATAAATAACAACTGCTTCCTTTGTGGAACATCATAGATATTTTGAAACCTCATCCAAAAATGATGATGTCCTTATAAAATCAAGGGAAAACCAAACCACCTGCCCTTCATTCCTGAAATCCTGCAAGGTTACAATGTTGAGTGGCCCTTTAATATGATTTAAATAACTTCTGTAAATATATTTTAGGCTATTTCAGTTTTACACTAGTGTCTTAATAGTGTTTCTAATCTTCCTAAATATTTAAAAAGCAATAGCATAAGTATCCAAATCAAGTGGAAATATAAATAAGGCAGAAAACAAGTACACATTTTTCTTCTCAACGCATCCAATAAAATATCCTGTTGAGTTTTATAACTCTCTGATTTATCCTTCACAATTCCCTAAGTCCTATCCCTAAACAGAGATTGAGATTGCCTTTTGGTTGTGAACCCAGGTAATGTTTTTGATACTCAAATAAATGCTTACAACTATATTTTGTCAAAATATTTGAAATTTAAGACTATTATAGTTGTTTTCTGCTATGGTACATTTGACTCAACTACTTGAGTTATGAAATTCTCAGAAAATGTTACCATTATTCAAATGGTTCTTTTATATGGTACCTTTTATTCAAATTTTCCTTTGTTATGTATATAAATTCTATAGATAAACATGAAGCCCTGAAGGCTCACACTATTTCAAAAAAGGTATACCACAATTTGTTGGAAGAGGAGTAGAGGAGAAAGTACAAAGGATAAGCACCTATGAAGACCTAAGTGAGAAATGTGAGTCAACTAAATGACAGTTAAAATAGTCAAGTCGTTAAGATCTCAATATTCTGCATTACATGTGTTTGAAAGTATGAGAAATCATGGAAATGGATGTGTAGCCAATAAGTGGGGCAAAAGTATTTGCTTAGTGGCTATAAGATACTTATTATATTGTATTGACTCCAAACTCTAAAATGTGCAGATTTGCCCCTGAGTTATTTTTATTAGTTCATGGAGCTACTCGATGTATCAATTTGCTTTGGATAATGATTAAAAACTGAAAATGTCTGTAATTTTTCAGAGTGCTTTCATACTATTTCAGCATGCACAGTACTGTCTCCAGCAAATCCTAGTCTCAGAAATTAAGGAATGCAGACCTAGCTGGACAATTTCTAGAAATGAAGAGCAGATCATTAGGTATCACAGCACGGATCTTCAAGATTCAGAGAGCAAAGTATTTTTTAAAATGTGAGAAAAACTTGAAAAGAAATTAGCACACCATTTTTGTCTGATTCTAATTTAGATGTTCTTTCCTAGACCAGTATAAAATGACAAAAGATATATATTATCTAACCAGGGTAACAGCATGAAAATCAAATTTAAGTGGGACAGTTGTAAAAACGTTCTGTCAAGTTTTAAGACTTTGAAATTCCTAGTGTATTGCTACAGTATAAGTTCGATAATGCAGACTATGTGCTAGACTCTCAATAGAAGTATGACAACAAATAATTAAACCACAGATGCAGTTTAATGGTTAAGTACCATGCAGGTCCAGTATGGGTAACTTGTCAGGCTTTGCCAGGCAGGTGGGATACTCATGGTAGCTTGTCAGGCTCTCTGAGAGGGATGGAGGAATCGAACCCAGGTTGGCTGTGTGCAAGGCAAATGCCCTACCCACTGTGCTATTGCTCAACTCCAGAATAAATGTACTTGTAAACGTACATTTAGTTCTAGGGTTCTTCCAATATTATTCAGGATGCCTCGAGTGAACAACTTGTAGACGACGGACAATAGGCAGATTGGGCAGTAGTTGCCAATGTTGTGGATGTCTCCCTTCTTGTACAACAAAATGGTCCTGCTGGTTTTTCATTGGATGGAACCTTGCATTCAGAGAGGTAGCGTGTGAAGAGCCAAGCCAGTGTATTGACGAGTACTGGCGGCAGATTCCTCAAGAACGTCATGCAACGACTGAATAGGAAGGAATGGGAGTGAAGATAGACGGTCAGCAACTACACCACAGTTGCTTCACTAATGACATCTTTCTAATAACACCAAACATTAGCCAAGCGGCACAAATGTTGGCCAACTTTGGCCATGAGTGTGGGAAGGTCGGACTACAGCTGAATATCACCAAGACAATGTTCATGAACAATGGACTAGTTCCTGACTTTCCATTTGCTCTCAACAGAACGAAAATCTCCGAATGCAGCAGCTATGTGCACCTGGGTCAAGAACTCAACATGATGATCAACTTGGCACCAGATCTACACAGGAGGAAGTTGAAACACCTTCAAGAGTGTCAAAAAGTTAAGAGGATGAAGAACCTCCAGCTCCGGGCACATCTTTTTAACTCCACCATTCTTCCTACACTAACTTATGCCTCAGAGACCTGGCCCTAAGAAAACAGGATGAGAATGCTATTTGTGTATCCCAAAGAGGAATCGAAAGAGCTATGCTTGAATATCATGTTTCACTCAAGTGAGAGAAAGAATCCGGAGTTTCTTTCTTTCTTCCCTTCCTTCCTTTCTTTCTTTCTTTCTTTCTTTCTTTCTTTCTTTCTTTCTTTCTTTCTTTCTTTCTTTCTCTCTTTCTTTCTTCCTCTTTCTTTCTTTCTTTCTTTCTTTCTTTCTTTCTTTCTTTGCTTTCTTTCTTTCTTTCTTTCTTTCTTTCTTTCTTTCTTTCTTTCTTCTCTTTTTCTTTCTTTCTTTCTTTCTTTCTTTCTTTCTTTCTTTCTTTCTTTCTTTCTTTCTTTCTTTCTTTCTTTCTTTCTCTTTCTTTCTTCCTCTTTCTTTCTTTCTTTCTTTCTTTCTTTCTTTCTTTCTTTCTTTCTTTCTTTCTTTCTTTCTTTCTTTCTTTCTTTCTTCTCTCTCTTTCTTTCTCTCTCTTTCTTTCTTTCTCTCTCTCTTTCTTTCCTTTCTTCCTTTCTTTCTTTCTCTCTTTCTTTCTTTCTTTCTCTCTCTCTTTCTTTCTTCCTTTCTTCTTCCTTCCTTTCTTTCTTTCTTTTCTTTCTTTCTTTCTTTCTTTCTTTCTTTCTTTCTTTCTTTCTTTCTTTCTTTCTTTCTTTCTTTCTTTCTTTCTTCCTCTTTCTTCCTCTTTCTTTCTTTTCTTTCGATCTTTCTTTCTTTCTTTCTTTCTCTCTCTCTTTCTCTCTCTCTTTCTTTCTTTTCTCTCTCTCTTTCTTTCTTTCTCCTCTTTCTTTCTCTCTTTCTTTCTCTCTTTCTTTCTTTCTTTCTTTCTTTCTTTCTTTCTTTCTTTCTTTCTTTCTTTCTTTCTTTCTTTCTTTCTTTCTTTCTTTCTTTCTTTCTTTCTTTCTTTTCTTTCTTTCTTTCTTTCTTTTTCTTTATTGAATCACCGTGAGAAAAGTTGCAAAGCTTTCAGGTTTAAGTCTCAGTCACACAATGATCAAACACCCAGTGACATGGTTCCACCACCAAGAACCCAGCATACCACCCATCCACCCTCCAGCCTGCCTGTGAGGCAGATGATTTTCACTTTACTCTCTCTTTACTTTGATTACATTCAGCTGCCCATAAACGGCTCCTCTGCTCCTGAACAGCCTTGGTTTCACAAACCAATCTCGGAATGCAGCAACAGCTGGCAGGAATCTGGAGTGCTGAGCTCCATCAACAATCAAGAATCAGGGACGCTGTCCCGTTTGCCAAGGCATAAAAAAATCAGATGGGCTGGACATGTAATGTGATTCAGAGATGACTGCTGTACTAGAGCTGTTACCGACTGGATTCCACAGGACATCAAAAAAAAAAAAAACACCTGGCCGCCCACCTACAAGATGGTCAGACTTCTTCGTCAAGACCCTGAACTTTGAGGCCCTTTGTGTTCCTGGAGCGAGCAGACGCCATTGGCCCACACTAGCATGCAACAGTGAAGAATATAGATGTTACTGCTGCCCACTCGAGTAAATCTATCAGCAATGAGATGACGGGATGACAAGTTTTATACACATATATATATATATATATATATATCAAAACTGATTAACACACAGTGAGGGGGAATCATTAGAGGAATTAAGATCAGACCAGAGGTGACATAAGGACAATAATAGAATGTTATGTAGACAAATAATACTGTAACCATGTTACCAAATCTTTAATAATTTTAAAAATATAAATAGTTTTAGAGAACTGGCACAACTTACAAGGGATAACTTACCCAATATGTACACTTTTACCTTGATTGTATTCCTTGCAACTATATGAAAAAGGTATATGTCAATGCATAATAGAATGAATATTTTTGAGAACTAAGACTTTTGTACTGAAGTCCTGAAAATTTTCAAAGGAAAAAAGTGACACATTTTGGTTTATTTTTTAAACTTTATGACACCCAGAACGTTCAACCTTGCTAGTTTGTGACACCTGTTAAAATCTGTCTCTGAAAAGAAACAAGTTAGAGAAATACCACATGTAATGTAATCCAGAAATGTGAACGTTATGAGAAATAAGTTTAAGGTAGGGTTGATTTTTGTTCATTTTAGTCCTTAGTGACTTTTATTCACTAACCAGAATTTAAAATGACCTGTGTTGCAACATTAGACATTGTTTTTTAAATTTATTTAATTTATTCATATATTGGAATTAACCAAATTCCGACATGAATAAATAAAATATATGGATTGGAGCGATAGCACAGTGAGTAGGGCATTTGCCTTACATGTGGCTGACCCAGGTTCAATTCTTCCATTTCTCTCAGAAAGCCCGACAAGCTACGTAGAGTATCCCTCCCACAGGGCAGAGCCTGGCAAAGCTCCCCATGGCATATTCGATATGTCAAAAACAGTAACAACAAGTCTCACAGTGGAGACGTTACTGGTGCCCGCTCAAGCAAATCAATGAGCAACAGCATGACATGATACAGTGATAATCATATATGTTTTTGAGGACCACACTTGGCTTTGCCTTGGCACTGAACTCAAATCACTTCTTTGGGGCTTAGGAAACCATGTAAGGTGCCAGATACTGAACCCAGGACAGCCAACTGCAAGGCAAGCATCGGATCTGCAGCTCTATCTCACCAGCTCAGGTTTTTAATTTAGAAAGATGGTGGGTTTGGAGGACAAGGGAATACTCTGCAATTAAGACTTAGTATCCAAGAAGACAATAGTGGTTTTCAAGACATATTTAATAAAAAACTTGTTCTATTATTTTCAATTGAATTCCATTGTTAGATAGCTCTGTGAAATGTAATACTGCATTAATGAAAAATGAAAATAGTTATGTAAAAAAGAACAGAATCATACAGATCAAGAAAAATCATTTAATAGAGTCACACATGTTGTCCACAATTCAAAATTGGTTGCAGAGATAATCACCCTTACTCTTCTACCTTTCTGTCATTTCAAACTGTAACAAAACAAAAGTTATTAGTGAAATGGCAATCTTCCATGTAAAATTCATTTATGAAGACTTTGATGAATGCCATGCATACCAACACTTAATGTGACAAATGAGCTTACTTCTTGCTTGTTAGTCTATTTAATCTCGGTGAGATTGATTACAGTGTTACCTGCCTTATATACAGTATATCTATCGTGTTTATATCTTGTTTTAATGTGCAGTAAAGAAACCATTATCAGAGAGGATTTTGGAACTGGAAAGAAGATGAAATTTAAAATAATTTCAGTTAATCTCAGGATTTTTACTCTTAATACCTATCCAAATTGAAGCTGCTTTTCAAAATTAATCCTTAATCACTCAACAGTAGCAATTCAAAATAATTATCCCATAAGAATATTATTACATATAATTTGTTTTTTGATTAGAGAAAAATAATTTCAGATTTATACATTTTTTTCATGTGAATTACTGTTTGTAATGAAGATTAAAAATTTTATAATTTAAGATTTTTACAGGTAACTTTTCATGTATATAATATGAATATCCATAACTGAGAATTATTCTTAAATTTTAAAATACATTAAAGTTGTTGAAATTGTTATCCTATACTGTAACTTTGCTTTTGCCTTTCGATATTATGTCTTTGAAAGTTATGTTGCACTTATTTGCATGCAAAAACTAAAACATTATAAATGTTGAACAAATACAACACAAAACTATCAAACTTAAAATTTTGTAATGTTAGGATTAAGTATTTTAATTTTGCTAAAATACCAATTGTTTAGATAGTAATTTAAGAATTTTGAATAGAATGCAAGTTTACTGGCACATTAATAGTTTATTATGGTTATATTATGATTATCTTATATTATGTAATAATAATGTGAGCATTAATGTTTTGCCTTTTCAATGATTAATAAATCCTACCATTCTAGGATATCCTACTAGACTAGTGCTTTTTTCCCACTGATAATCTTTCTCTTATTTTACTGAAAACAGTGTGTTCCTTTACACTCTGACCAAAAATCCTTCATCCTTTAATCTACATAATTACTTCATGAAAGTTTGGCTTTTTATTATACCAAAGATAAAGTTTGGCTTTATCTTCAGAATGCACTCCTACAAAATCTTAAAATCCAGACCACTTTTGAAAGAAGGTGATTTTCTATATTTTTATGAAATACAAAAAGAGTAGTTTGTGCCTCCAGCAATGACTGGAAGAAAAATCTTCTCATTACCGCTATGTTTGTTTAAATCCTACAAATATTTTTAAATTGCTGAGAGTCAGTGGCTAAGATGGCAAAGTGGGGAGTAATATTATACAATTCCTATCCCCAAACCACAGGGAAAATATTAAAAAGAGGATTGGACACTGAAATTTGCACAGGGCCCCACTGAGAGAATAAACGTTGAGACCAGTAATCATTTACAGCTGTTGAATGTGGACCAAAGATCACAAAAGACACAACAAAATTGTGCAATGTCGGGAAGGGATGGAGAGGCACATAGGCTTCCGGAGCTAAAACTCTACTGAGGACTGGAACTGAGGACCAAGTCATCAAACTGGTTGACACCTTAACCTGGTTGAACACAGGGCTAGTGGAAAATGCTTGTACACCTTGATGACCTGGAGGTCAGCAAAGAAGCTGAAAGCTGCCATCCCCAGCAGTGGCCGCAAACATGTGGCAGGCTGATCAGTATTGTGGCTTCCACAAAGGAATATATTGGATCTTGATGAACAGGCTGAAAATGAAAGACTAGAAACAGTTATATATACAAAAAGCCTATGAAAGTTTAAGATAGACATGATTTTATTCTAAAAAGAAATAGATTTAAAACTGAGAGATTTGGGGAGGGGGAAAATTAAGATCATGAACCAGAGATGTACTTTATATAATGATCAAAGTATCTAGATATTATAGTCCTCATTAACATATGTCTGCTCAAACACTTGGAAAATAAATAACGTATAACTGGCAAAAAATATAAAAATTTAAAAAAGAATACATTAAGACATTCCTGGAGACAAAGAGAACAAAAAGAGAAGTTGTCAAGAGATATGGAATAGTTGTTCTAAAGGTGAGGTCCAGGTGAAGGACCCAACATCTTAAGAAACTAGAAAAAAAGATTAAAGGAATTATTGTCTACTACAAAATGGTAAGAGAAAAATGAGTGAAATGAAAATCAACAATATAGAAACAAACAGGCGATCAAAGAAAACTTGAACTTGGCCAACTAGTGTTCAATTCTCACATCCAAAGGGTCACCAAAGTCTGCCAGGAGTGATCCCTGAGCACAGAGCCAGGAGTATGCCCTGAGCACTGCCAGCTGTGGTCAAAATAACAAACAAAAAGATCAGTGAAACCAAGAGTTGTTTGTTTTAAACAAAAATCAAGTTAAGCAAACCCGGGGCTGGAGTGATAGCACAGCGGGTAGGGTGTTTGCCTTGCACACGGCTGACCCGGGTTCAAATCCCAGCATCTCATATGGTCCCCTGAGCACCGCCGGAAGTGATTCCTGAGTGCAGAGCCAGGAGTAACCCCTGTGCATTGCCGGGTGTGACCCAAAAAGCAAAAAAGCAAAAAAAAATCAACAAACCCTTAGTAGACTCACTGTCATGAAAAAAGACAAGCGGTGTAATAAATTATATCAGAAATGAAAGTCTGGCCTGTGGAAGGAAGGCTCCTATTGTTTAGAGAGCACCCTGCTATTCCCCTCTATGAAGAGTGTAGTTCTTAGAACACAGGCAGGACGTGAATAAGATGTCAGAATTATGGTTAAACATTGAAAATACCTCTGGCTTCAATAATGATTAAGTGAAATTGCCTAAAGCCACACTAACCAACTTAGAAATATTAACTTTTATATTCATTTTAAATAGAAGAAAGTGATATATGCCCTTGATCTTTGAAGGCAAACGGATAAATTCTTAATCCGTTCTATGCATGACTTAATCCTAGAAAAGAAAATCAAAGTATCAAAATAATTTGCCACATGATCAATTAAGAATTTCTAACATCTAAATTTGAAAATTAAGCATTGCATTGTTTAAGGTCTAAAAGACAAATTCATGGGGCTGGAGTGATAGTACAGTGTGTAGGCTACTCGCCTTGCACGAGGCCGACCTGGGTTCAATCCCTGACATCCCATATGGTCCCCTGAACACCGCCAGGAGTAATTCCTGAGTGCAGAGTCCTTAGGAACCACTGGGCATGATCCAAAAATAAATAAATAAATAAATAAATAAAAGACAAACTCAAGTAACTTAGTAGACTTAATATTTATGGTAGATATGTATCTGAGGAAATTAACTGAAATATAATGATATTATTTAGAAATAGCATTTGGTGGGTTGAGAGACTGCATTTACAGCCACAAAATCCACACATATATAGATAGATAGATCCATGTATATTTTTAAGATCCATGTAGGGACTTAACCCATCATAAGAAAGTACCATTAAAATCAAATTCTTCAATTCCCTGACAACTTTTTCACTGACAAGTTGTGGCCACAAGGAGACCAAATCAGCATTTTATACAATTTTTTAGACGACATAAAAGTCAGAAACATATCATGTTAAAAAATATTTAAGCCTCTGCTCCTTAAAGACTATGATCCAGGAGGTCTACTGACCCATTTTGTCACCCTGCGGCTTCTAATAGGAATGCATCTAGACTGTAAACTGAGCAAAAATAACAGAAATCTAAAACCGAGCGGCTGAGAAATCTTATATAATCTTATAATCTTATATAATCTTCATTCTCAGCAATGAAAAACAAATTATCAAATGATGCTTTTTCAGCAGGTTTGATTGTTGGGGGGAAATTCCAAATAATAATAGTGAGGTTTCTGTTGAAATATTGAATGTATTCAAAGTATAGAGAGAACAAAGTGAAGATTATTAGCCACTCAGGTAAGGGGGTGCCGGAGGGGGGGTATATTGTGGTTCTTGGTGGTGGAACATGTGCACTGGTGAAGGGATGGAGGTTTGATCATTATATGACTGAGACTTAAACCTGAAAGCGTTGTAACTTGTCACAGTGATTCAACAAAATAAAAATTAAAAAAAATTAATATGAATACAATGTGTATGTGTGCTCTCAAACTGCTTCACTAAGTAACCCTTTCATTCCCCCCAGTTGATCTTGTAAAGTCAAATTCACAAAGTCCCCCAAATTTATGTTCTAATGAAGACTCATCCTGAGCGTGGTATTTCAGTGACAGACACAATTGAAAATGATCAAATACAATTCTTTCACATTGGTATTGTATGTAAGCCAGAATTCAAAGTCTGCATAGTTTCTTTCAATCAGCTGCTCAGCAAAATATAAACAGGCACCTACAATAATTCAGGGTATTTTAATTCATACTAATTAGTCTTCCTTTAAGACATAATATTATGTATCACCCTATAGAATGTTTTTTTATAACATCTACCTTTTCTCTGAACATCATATGCGACACTAATATTGCAGCTGACTTTACAGTTTGTAAAGTTATGTCACTTGTAACTTGTCATCCCGTTGATCTTCGATTTGCTCGAGGGGGCGGCAAATTTGTCCCTGTCGCGTGCTAGTGTAGCCCATTGTAAAATTATACTAGTCATAAAGTGTGAAACTTTAAATGTTTTCCCTAATTTTTTATCTCTTCTATACCATAATTTAACTTTTTAATGTTGTTGTTTTTCCCCCCCAGGGGCAGGGGAACACTCAGTGATACTCAGAGGTTACTCCTGGCTCTGCACTCAAGAATCACACCTGGTGGTTTTGGAGAACCATATGGGATGCTGGGGGTGAGAAATCACAGTGTGCTTAAGGAAGCTCCCAAGAAATATATTCTTATCCTCTCTTCATGCAGGGACAGAATAACAGTAGAATCAGGTAGAGATTATTACACACCCTGATAAATTGCAGATTCCGGCAGGGCAGAGTATGAGCACCCAGACAGTGACACGATATTGAGCACAAGGATCTCTCCTATGCACAGGTGGCCACGGGCAGAGAAATTTAGGATGAAAGGAAACTGCTAGGATACAGTCCAAGAGAGCCCTAGCTAGCAACAGGGTTTCAGATTAGGAAAGTGTCTACTGGAAAGAGAGCAGCCTAGGATCAAGGACAGGCCATTGGACCAGGAGGCCGGCAAATGGTGAGGGTCAAGATTTAGGAAGTTATCCTTTGGACCATGCAGCCTGGGGCAGGAAAAGTGATTTGTACGTGGGTTAAGGGAGAGGCCTGGACACTTGGGAGAGAAAGGTCCTATCTAATTTTTTTTTTTCAATGAAGCATGATAGATTTTAGCACCACACTGCTCTGCCGTCCCGTTGTTCATCGATTTGCTTGAGTGGGCACCAGTAACATCTCCATTGTGAGACTTCTTACTGTTTTTGGCATATTGAATATGCCACAGGTAGCTTGCCAGGATCTGCTGTGTGTGTGGGGGATACTTTAGGTAGCTTGCCGGGTTCTCCGAGAGGGATGGAGGAATCAAACCCGCATGCAAGGCAAACGCCCTACCCGCTGTGCTATCGTGATTCAACAAAATTTATTTTGAAAGATGTGAGAAGAAGAAAGGAAACCCATGTGCAAAAGGGAACACAGGCTTCTCTGGACTGGAAAAAGCGGGGGGTAGTGGAGGAAGACAGCAAACAGGCGTTCAATGAAGAACACAGGCTCTTAACTGCAAGCCCTGATTCCATCTACTTAAACTATATCGTTAACTTCATTTACCTCTGTATTTGGTTTTGGTTTTGCTCAGGGGCCCTACCAAGCAGTGCTCTCACTTGTGTATAAAGTAGAGAAGTCCAGGGGCTGGAGCGATAGTACAGCGGGTAGGGCATTTGCCTTGCACGCGGCCGACCCGGGTTCAATTCCCAGCATCCCATATGGTCCCTTGATCACTGCCAGGTTTAGTTTCTGAGTGCAGAGCCAGGAGTAACCCCTGTGCATCGCCGGGTGTGACCCAAAAAGCAAAAAACAAAATAAAATAAAAAATAAAAATATAATAAAGTAGAAAAGCCCATAAGCTTCTCTACTTTATACACAAAGCTTTCATACAATCTTCAAGATTCCACCCATACAAGAAAACTCACTTTGGGTAAAAATTGTACAGGGATCAAGGATCAATTGCCTCACTCAAGGCTTGCTTATTCTATATCCTTGAAGGGAAGATGGTCTCACAGCACTGCAAGGAGTGATCTCTGCGCATTGTCCCCAAAACGAGCAACAACAAAATAGAATTCCGCACACTTTCAGTTTGCCGACATCTATTCAGTCTAGTGGTACCTTAGATCAAAGATTTTTTTGTTGTTTCTTTTTTGTCTACTTCTCACAGATATTTATGTCCTTTGTTCCTGCCTTTTTTTTTCTTTCCCAGTTCTAACCTTCCTTTTATTTCTCTTTTCTCTCCATGCCTGTCTTCCTCTCCCTGTTCTGTTTGTTCTGGTTGGTGGTCAACCCCCAGCAGTGCTCTGGGGCTCCTCCCAGTTCTGGGCTTGGGTGTCACATTCAGGGATGCTCAGGGATCTCACCTGGCCCTCCTCCTGTTTTCTTTCCTTCCAACCTGAGCTTACGTGTTGTTTGTGAAATGCACTTTCTGGAGTAGAGAATATTTCTCCAGGTACCAGTTGGGGACTTGACAAGCAAGCAGAGGAAAGACATCAATTAAGCCTTCAAGAAATTGTCCTGCCAGACGTTTATACTCCTGCTTGACAAGGTTTTATAACTACAAATGAACTGGGGAATGGTGGTGAATTAATCTCCAGTCAAGTATAATTCAATGTTTAAAGATATTCATAAATGTGCTTCCTATTTGCACTTTACTTTTTCTGCAGCATATGTGAAATCATGACAATTGCAGATTTATGTGTCCCAACATATACCGATTTGCATTCCATATTCACCACTGGAGACCAGTTCACTCTTTGTTTATGATGTTATTTGGGGTTACACAATTTCTGTTATTCTTTCTGTCACTTTTTATGCTTCAGTGAACTGCGTTTTAGTCATGGGTACATTTTTGAGAATTGGGTGAATAAAATGGGAGCACAAGCATAAAAACAAAATTATGAATTTAATAATGTTAAACACTAGCATGAAAATGGTGAGAAAATACATTAGGTGAGACAAACTCTATTATATTAGCTAAATATTTACAGACAAACAAACCAATGGGGTACTTAAAAGGATATTATAACTTTGGAAGACATCATTAACGTTAATTGTATGACTAATGGGATTTATATGCAAATAAAATCTTATATTTCATTCAGATTTTTTTAAGGCTATAAACAAAGGAGTTTCACAGGCTTGGAATTGTTTCCTTCTCAAAATGACAAACTGTATCCATCATAGCCATAAAACACAGGTTAATAAATAATCCTCTGCTATCAAAGTATATCTCCTTTCACACTTCTTAACTCCACACTCAATATATATTACTTTTATTTTTGCCCTTTTTTTCAGAGGCATTATATATGTTCACCCACATAATCATTAGGAAATAAATTAGAAGGAGCTCCATGTTTTGACATTTTATAATTTAAAGCAATTAATAAAGAGCACAAGAGCATAAAGACTTATCTGGACCTTAGAATGCTTATTTTTCAGAAGTCATATAAAACAAAGAAGCATCATTCATTTGTCCACAGTTGACAGCTCCTCCAAAGAATATGCAGTGAACATATTCTTACTGAAGTGACGTTGTGCTATCTCTGAGGACAAAGAATCTGAAGGAAAGACTGATACTGTAGGAATATTGCTGATTTCAACAATAATGATATTATATATCCAATAAGATAAAGTCTCTGGAAATATTCAAAATTAATTTCTGACATACACTTTATGTTGTATACATATGTGTATATTATTGATAATTTTCTAAACAAAAATCTGTTTTAAAAATTCCTTACCTTAGAAGCAAAAATCTGATTACTGCAAACTAAATTCAATATTATTTTTCTTGCTAATAAAATCTAACACCTTTGTTTCCTATATTAAGTAAAAATTTTATGCAATAAATCTGGAAACAGAAGCCAGCTACATAAATACAATTTTTGACATAAATTGTCCTCTTTAAATAAATTTTATGAAATTATCAGTTGAAAAATTTTCTCTAAATTCTAAATTCATAACTGATCATACAAAAATGTATCGGAATGTGTATTTATAGGAATATATGCAAGGACCTTCAGTTGTGTTGACATGTATAGCACAGCGGTAGGGCATTTGGCTTTCACGAGGCCAACCCGTGTTTGATTCTTCCGCCCCTCTCGGAGAGCCCAGCAAGCTATGAGAGTATCATGCCCGCATGGCAGAGCCTGGCAAGCTACCCGTGGTATATTGGATATGCCAAAAACAATAACAATAAGTCTTAGAATGAGAGATGTTACTGGTGCCTGCTCGAACAAATCGATGAGCAATTGGATGACAGTGACAGTACATATAAATTAATAAATTTTGATTATATATGGATTAATTCAGCTGGCAAGTATTAAGCAAGATGTTCAAGTTCCATCCTATAGAAACCATCATTAGTCCTATCTTCCTGCCCTATGACTCATGCACTTCTGCAAAATTCCTTGCACTAAATTATACAGAAGTCAGAGAAAAGGATAGTACTTACTGAGTTCTCAACATTTCAGCTTATATTTTATCATCAATGTTTAAAGTCATACTGAGTGAGATACTTTATCTAGTAGTCTTTATGAGTGTATAAATCACATACGTAGAATTGATGAGAGGAGTAAGGATGCTGCAGAGTTATCTTTACAGCAGGAATATTATGGCGGCTACATAAAGGTTAGCAATGCCAATAGCTTCAGACCTCAATGGCGGAATATTTCCAAAAACCTTTGCCTTTTTCTGCCTATGGGCAGGCAAATTGCTTCAAGGTGTCATGATAACTAAAATAAGAATTCCCCCCAAAACAGTCATTTAATATATCCTAGGATCAGTTAAAAGTTTTTTAGTGTATTTAATTTTATATATTTGAGGTCCAAATTCTAGCATGTTGACAGAACTAAGAATTTTGTTCTATTGTGAGGTTAAAATGATGTCATCTAGTTTAAAGTTAGTCATTATGACAACAATATTTCACATGACAGTGAAGAGACATTTTTAAGCTGCTTGGCTATTATTTTGAAGAACTAGAGGATTTCTAACGCAGTCAGTTCAGAGTGATGATTTGAAAAGGTGAATACTTTTTTGAAACTTTTAAAACATAACACATAAGGGGAAAAGGGTCTTTTTTTTATAATAGTCATGAGTCTTAACATAGTGTATAAATATATATGCATATATACATACATAACATAATTGGACAAATATAGGCTGACAAAAGGATGGTTTATATTTAGAGTCAATACTCTGGATTTCTTACATATTGTTGAAGTAACATTAATAACTTCTGTCCATTGGCTGGGAGCTGGAGTGATAGCACAGCCAGAAGGGTGTTAGCCTTGCACGCAGCTGACCTGGGTTCGATTCCTCCGTCCCTCTCCGAGAGTCTGGCAAGCTACCGAGAGTATCCTGCCCACATAGCAGAGCCTGGCAAGCTACCATGGCATATTCTATCTGCCAAAAACAGAAATAACAAGTCTCACAATGGAGACGTTACTGATGCCTGCTCAAGCATATCAATGAACAATGGGACGACAGTGCTACAGTGCTACAGTCCATTAGCTCGAGAGATAGTACAGCATTTAAGGTACTTGCTTTGCATACAGTCAAAAAGATTTTACTCTCCAGTACCATATAAGGTACCATAGGGTACCACATAAGATATTTCAATATTTAATAACTGGAAAAATGTAAGTAATTTGGTTAATGTAACCCAACTCTTGGGTCACAAAAGAGCAAAGTATATCCAGGTATGTTCATATATTTGAAGCAATGGTAGTATCAGTATGTGGAAATGGTCATTTTTTTCTTATGTAAGACATGCAAAGAGGTCTGAATCAAAAGTTAACTTTTGCTATAAAATACTACTTCGAGCCCCAGCCGGGGCTGGTGCTCGGCTCCGGCCGGCCGGGTTTTCGGCCCGGGTGCCCATGCCTCTGCAGAGCCGGTGGATGTGGAACGAGCGGGAACCAGAGACAGCTTTAGGAATTGGGGTTCCAGCAAGTGGTTGCACCCATGTATGGAGAATGTGAACTAACTTTGGCTACATGCTGTTCCAGGAAGGGAAATGATTCATTTTCAAACATAAATCTTTGCGGACTTAATTACTATAATACAGAAATTGTAAACCGCGCGGCCACTCCCGGGCCGCGCGACATTTTATCTCTTCATTCTCATCAGTGGAAAACTTATTATCAAATATTTCCTTGTTAATAGAGCTGTATTCTTAGGGGATAAATTCCAACAAAAATAGTGAGTCTGTTTTGAAACTCTATCAACAATAGTGAGTTATGTGTTGAAATCTGGAATGTAATCAAGGTAAAGAGAAAAAGAAGTGAAATTATCACTCACCTACGGGGTGGGTTGGGGAGTGAGGGGTGGGATGTATACTGTTTTTTTTGTTTGTTTGTTTTGTTTTTGCTTTTGTTTTTGTTTTTATTGGTGGTGGAATATGGGCACTGGTGAAGGGATGGGTGTTTGAGCATTGTGTAACTGAGATATAAGCCTGAGAACTTTGTAACTTTCCACTTGGTGATTCAATAAAATAAATTAAAAAAAAAATACTACTTCTCAAGTGGTTGTTCACTTAGCAGAACAAAACAACACTAAGCTTATGAGAAGGGATATGAACTTTAAGTAAAGGAAAGGAGTAATTATTAGATATAATTTGCTAATGCATACATATGTATATATGGCAATATATTTTTCCCATTTTATAAAATGGTAGTAAAAAGTGAACAACAATATATAACAACTTATAAGTTAACATTTAAACTGCAAATTAAAGGAACCATGCCAGTTGCTGCAACTCCAGACAGAGAGAGAAGAAATCCTCTACGAGCCCCATGGGTTTACAGAAGCCTGTCGATCACTCTGTCAGTCTTCCGGATCATTATTCAAGTTGCTATCCCTAATTTTGCTGGATATATCAGATCAACTCCAACTCCATAGGTAATTTTTCTTAATGGAGCCAAATTTTTTAAATTATCTTTGCATGCTATGTACTTCTCACAATCAATATGTGGCTCAAGATTTTTGAAAATGGTACAAAAAATACCGATTATTGATGGGAGGTGAGCATACATGTGCATGTGTAGATGTCACAAACTAATGTTATACTATTACTACAGGGGGGAATTTAAGCATATGGGTAAAGTTTATCTGAACATGTTTTATTACTATTATTCTAATTATCTTGGGCTGGAACAATAGCACAGAGGTAGGGCGTTCGTTTTCATGAGGCCGATCCGTGTTCGATTCCTCCTTCCCTCTCGGAGAGCCCTGCAAGCTACAGAGAATATCGCGCCCTCACAGCAGAGCCTGGCAAGCTACCCGTGGCATATTGGATATGCCAAAAACAGTAACAATAAGTCTCAGAATCAAGAGACGTTACTGGTGCCCGCTCAAACAAATCGATGAGCAATGGGATGACAGTGACAGTGACAGTGATACTAATTATCTTATATATTCCTTGGCTTCTTTCAAAGAGCTTCAAATACAGGTAAAATCATGTCTACATGGTTCTAGATTTTGATATCTGCCAAATGTATAAATTTGGCAAATATCAATTCATTTGATCAATGGAAAACAATAGACTTAAAAACTTAAGAATTCACCAAAATTAAATCAACACAACCTTTTAGTGATACATAAAAAGTTTGGATTTTCTTATTGAATACAGAAATATTTACATGTGTTTTTACATATATAAGTCCTATGAATGTGCATGGAAACAAAGTAACATAAAATCCATAGCATCAAATTTATATATTCACTATCATTATCACAATCATCCCGTTGTTCATCAATTGCTCAAGCGAACACCAGTAATGTCTTCATTCGTCCCTGTCCGTGTCAGTGCAGCCCAACTGTGTCTGCTTGCTCCAGGAACATGAAGAGCATGCTATTGTTGTTACTGTTACTGTTTTTGGCATAGCAAATACATCACAGGTAGCTTACCAGGCTCTTCCATGTGGGGGGGATGTCCTCGGTACTTTGCCAGGCTCTTTGAGAGGGACGGAGGCTTTTGGGGTGTCCTCTAATCCTTACGGGTGTTCCCAGTCTACCAAAAGCAAGCTTTTGGTTGGCTGGCATGTTGTAATGATCTGCACCCTGACAAATACGCAGCTGCCTTCATGAATCTCTGGGCAGCACTTGAGACATCTGCAACCTCGGGTTGACCTCATTAAGATTGATGGAGTGCGCCCAGAGGATGTTGAGCAGCTGGCAGGGTGGGACCCCAGCAAGAAAGACCTGTGTCAGGTCAAATACACAGGCAGAGACCCAGGTCACCTGGTGGCTAGTGGGCAGCACCCTGTAGTCGATAATCCACTGTGCGCGCCATGGCTCCATGCCCATTGGTGCTGTGACTCGGCCTGGCCATGGTCCCTCCATGCACCACTGACGCCACTCCATCCGAATCTTACAAAACAGCCAGCCATGTTCAGTAGGGGTCACACACAGAGTTCCCTGCTGGGCGTGTTGAGTTGTTCTCTGTCTAAGGCAAGATGGTGAGCTGAGTGCAGGAGAGTGTGAAGGGTTCGGGTGGTGTCAGCGCCATCTATAAAATGTATAACATTCATAAAAATTTAAAATATAGAAAATTTATATATATATAAAATTTAAAATATCACTGTCATCCCATTGCTCATCGATTTGTTCAAGCAGGCACCAGTAATGTCTCTCATTGAGAGACTTATTGCTACTGTTTTTGGCATATCCAATATGCACAGGTAGCTTGCCAGGCTCTGCGTGCGGGAGAGATACTCTCGGTAGCTTGCCGGGCTATCCAAGTGGGGCAGAGGAATCAAACTTGGGTCGGCCACGTGAAAGGCGAAAGCCCAACAGCTGTGCTATCACTCCATATAAACAATATTATTTCTATAATAAATACTATAATATATTATAGTATTATTAATATGGGCTAGAATGATAGCACAGCAGATAGGGTGTTTACTTTGCACACAGCTGACCTGCGTTTGATTCCTCCATCCCTCTCAGAGAGCCCAGCAAGCTACTGAGAGTATCGCACCTGCATGACAGAGCCTGGCAAGCTACCCATGGCATATTCGATATGCCAAAAACAGTAACAAGTCTCACAATGGGGATGTTACTGGTACCCAATTGAGCAAATCGATGAACAATGGGATGACAATGTTACAGTGCTACCACTAATATTGTATTTAGTAATAGAAAGCAAAATGCTTTCTCCTTAAGATCTGAAAATGGCAAAATATCTCTTTAATAACTTATACTCAAGATCATTATGGAGGTCCTATCCATAGAATAAGATAAGGAAATGAAACAAAGATGATTTTTTAAAATTGCATATGTATTTGTAGCACTGTATCACTGTCATCCTGTTGCTCATCCATTTGTTCCAGCGGGCACCAGTAACATCTCTCATTGAGAGACTTATTGTTACTGTTTTTGGCATATCCAATACGCACGGGTAGCTTGCCAGGCTCTGCCATGCGGGAGAGATACTCTCGGTAGCTTACCAGGCTCTCCGAGAGGGGCGGAGGAATCGAACTTGGGTCAGCCGCGTGAAAGGTGAACGCCCAACCACTGTGCTATCGCTCCAGCCCATTTAGCACAATTTATATTTTATATAAGTGCGCACACAAAAGTACACTCAATATTTGTTCCCTGTCTTCACTACTCATGTGAACTCTTGTACTTTTATTCTTTCATGAAATATGAGCTGTGTCAATCACAACATATACAAAATTCTATGCTCCTAGATTATGTCATTAAAATGCAGAAACTTTTTAAATTTTAACAAACACATAAATATTGGCTAGCATAATTTTGGATTAAAGTCTCCTATTGACTATCTTTAATTTTTTTTAATTTTTGATATCTTAAAATTTACTTAATGTGATGTCTATATTTTATTTCTTTCCAGATGGACAGTGTGTTTCTTCCTATTTTTAAAGACAGCAAAATGAAAAATGGGTGAATATTATAAGGACACACTAAAAAATGCATTGTTACTATGGCAATAAAAAACAGAAAACAAAAATAATTGTTTCTGGTAAAGTTCCGTTTGTGTATGAAATTTTATAATTCCCTGCATTATATTTAAGAATATTAGAGCTGTAGAGATAGTACAGTGCTAAGGCATTTGGCAATAGGGATTAATATATACAATTTAAAGATTGAGGAAGGCCAAGATATGTGAAGGGTCTTGAACGATAAATAAAGGAAGGAAAGAAATCCCCAACATAGTGTCTCCCAGGAAAAGTGGAAGTAAAGTCCCTAATCAATAAAAATATCTACCAAAACCCTACTTTTAACATCATACTTAGTAATAGAAAGCAAAATGCCTTCTCCTTAAGGTCTGGAAAATGGCAAAATATCCTTTGTAATAACTTATACGCAAGATCATTGTGGAGGTCTAATACGTGGAATGAGGTAAGAAAATGAAATAAAGATGATTTTTTTAACTGCATGGCAAGCTACAGTGGTGTTAATCTGCTTGTTGTACAGTCACTGCACTTTCACCACCAGCTAGTACCTTATGCCACTTCAAATCTTCCCTCGTCATCTCCAACCTCTGCCCCTCAAGACTGAGTCTTGGTAATTTCAGTTTAGTAGTCAAAATTTGAGGTTTTCTGTTTTTGATCACTGGATGCTATCTATTATTTATATCATGTTTATGACAGAAAGCATGAAATTTTCATGACTATAAGCACCATTACTTTGTTGGGTTTTATTACTTGGAAAGAGATTAAAGCTATACTTTCTGAGCATCACGTAATGTCTCTGCACAAAACACAAAGAAATTCTTGAGAAACTCTTTAGGAAGCTAATCAAGGTGACTTTATCAGGTAATGAGATTTTAGTGATAAAGTTAAGTGCTTGATCCATAAAATGAAATAATAAGCTGGGCGTAATTAAAATCTAAATATTCTGTAATCCAAAGAACACTTTGGAAAATGAAAAAAAAAGTCACATACAAAGACACAGAATGTATAATAGACATTTGTTAAAGGACTTGTATTCTCAAAGTTGTATGAACTATTGGAACCCAAAATAAGGAATTTGAAAAGCGTACAGGAGACCTGAAAGTCATATTTTCAAAGGAAAAATCTATGTATGTCTGTAAAATATACCTATGAAAAGATGCTCAGCATGATTAATTTTTATTAAAATGTATTTTTGTTTGTTTGGGGGCCACCCAATCACTCCTAGCAATACTCAGGGGACATATGAGATTCTGAGGACAGAATCAGGGTTAGCTGCATACGAGGCAAGTGCCCTACCCACTGTACTGGCATGCACATCATCTGGGTTCCGTTCCAGGCATCACATAGTTCCCCCAGCATCATTGGTATAACCCTGGAAGCCATAAGCACTGCTAGATGTAGCCCTGATGGCCCCCAGGCAGCTGGGTATCCCCCACCTGGTTGGTAGAGAATCAAATATGGGAGAAATGGTCTTCTGAGCGCTCTTGGAAGTCCGCCCCCAACCAGCAGCACCAAAAAATAAATGAGTTAAAACTATGAGACGGATCTCCATCTCTATACAACTATAAATGGGTAAAATCCAAAGCACTGAAAATGTGAAAGTGGTTCAGCAGGTTAGTCCAGTCAAATTAGATACAATCAATTGATATGTGAATGGGTAAAAATACTGGTACATCTGTACATTATTCTGTGATAAAAGTAAATGATCTATCAAGCTATCAAAGCATATGGAAGAATTTTAAGATGTGAAAGATCATGGTCTGAAAACGCTACATATAATTCTTACTATATGATATATTGGGGGAAAAATCATAGGAACAGCAATAAAAACATCAATAATTTCAAAGAATTCTAGGAACAAAGCTACAAATATATAGGTGGAACAAAAGGCATATTTGGAAGAGAAAATAGACAATTTGCTCATGAACTTGTGGCCTGTAAAAATTCACTGAAATGCCCAATACACAACTAATACAAACCATAAACTTCAATTACTTAAACAACATACTGATTCATCAATTATAACAAATGTATCACAGCAATGCAAAATGTAATAAAGAAAACTTTGAGGAGATGCCATAAGTAATGAGTGAAAAGAAAATGCTCTATTATGTTTATTTTCTCTGTACAGTTGAAACTGCCATAAGCAATGAACTTTGTCAGAAATTTTACAAAGTTTTGGAGAGATCTTTCAAAAGAAACAAAGTTGCTTCCTAGTGTGGTATTTGCTACTGGCAAAAAGCAGAAAAACCACAAATGGCGAATGCTCTAATTTTTGGTTTGTTTACATTTCTATTCTAGTCTCTCCAATTCAAGACGTGTTCTCCAAAGAGATGTATTTTGGAACAGTTGTCAACTTATTAATAGAGGTAGCACTTCTGGCATCAAGTGAGAATCGGTTCTATATTTCAACAGACAAACACAAAAAGGCTTGCAGTCCTTGAGGATTTACAAACTTCTTATTAAACTTTCACAAGTTACTTCAGAAATTAGGAATCGGGTTTGGGAAAAGGAAGAGGAAAAAAAGCAAAAAAACAGCAGCAACAGCCTTGAAGAGGAATGAATAAATAAATAAATAAGTAAATAATGAAAACAAAAGGCAGAGCTCCACTGGCTATCTTGTTTCACACACAAGCACAATTTCTATTGAAGATAATGTTTCTTTTTATTCAGTTCAGACTCAAAGCACTCTATAGAGGAACAGAACAAGAATGGCAAACAGAAGGTTATCTTTAAAGGTAAAGTTGGCCTCTTTATCACAAGGAGGGAAAACCAAAAAATTATTTCATCTAGACATTTACAGAACAACAGTACTTATCGATATAACAATACCTATTGTTATTTACTCAAAGTTTGATTTCACACACATTTGAGAGGATACTATGAGCTTGTCCTAAAGGGTAATTTTTTGTCTGAAGATGGTCATCTATTAAGAAACTGAGACCAAATTAAACCTGGTGTCTTTCTATGTGCTTCTATGTGAGAATAAAATTTGTATTCTCCCCTGAAGATGTTTCCAGTCATAAAATCTACCCAAAATTTCATTCCTCTGGTGGTGGAAAATGTGCACTGGTGGAGGGATGGGTGCTCATGCATTGTTTGACTGAAACACAATCATGCAAGTTTGTAACTATCTCATGATGATCCAATAAAACTTTAAAAAAAAGTACATTATTCCTCAAAATTTATTCCCTCTTACTACAATATGTAGGGTAAAAAACAAAGCTATGTGAAGGTTTACATTGTTAGATCAGAAACAGAAAGTGGGGCATAATAAATTATAGAATTAAATGTCAACGTGTAATTTTTCATCTATATGAAAATTGCTGATAATTTCATACATGTATAAAAATAGAATATTTTTCATCATTATGACTTGCTTATAACAGGAGGCTATTTCATACCTGCAATCTTATAAAAAATTACATGCTTAAAGTGAGTAGAAGCTCCAAATATAACCTAGGAGAAAGGATACTATACAATGATTAAATTTATCCATGAAAGCTTTGCACAAAAATGGTTGTAGGAAATGATTGCATGGTAATTAATATACCTTTTGAAAATAAATGTATCCTAAATGTAGAGAATATTTGCTTGGAAATTATTTTTAGTAGTAGTGGAATTTTGCAGCCTGTTGGCAGATTTTTTAAAAGTTGTTATACTACTGATTTTCAATAGTGTTTCTCCTTCCTCTTCTGCTAAAATCAGTTAAAAAATGTATTTCAAAAGTCTTAAGTAATGTCTTGAAGATTATGTTTATCCTATTTTTATTCATTATTTATAAAATTACAACATTAATTCTACTAAACATAGCTTTACAAATATGAATTTTTCCCACATATAGTTTTCTAAAAGGCTGGGATTCTTCTATTTTATAATTTTTAGACCCAATGACCCAATGGCTCTTTATAAGAGCAAAATATACTTTGTGAATGTTTTCAAAATATTTGACAATATTTCAAAGGTTTTGACCCATTTAGGATTACCCTCATTTATGTATCACTGTATCACTGTCATCCCATTGCTCATCGATTTACTCGAGTGGGCACCAGTAACATCTCCATTGTGAGACTTGATGTTATTGTATTTGGCATACTGAATACGCCACAGGTAGCTTGCCAGTCTCTGCCGTGCAGGCGGTATACTCTTGGTAGCTTGCCAGGCACTCTAAGAGGGGTGGAGGAAAGAACCCAAGTCGGCCCCGTGCAAGGCAAAGGCCCTACCCGCTGTGCTAAGAAAAGTCACCCTCTGCGTGCTAGAATTAATGTGTCTGCATGTATGCAAAACATCCATTTAAAAGCTAAAGATCAGGGGCCAGAGAGATAATACAGTGATAAGGCTGGTACCATGAATGCTCCCAACCTAGTTCAATGCCGCCAGTCCTTAGGGTTCCCTGAGCCCTATGGCTGGCACGGGTGACTCCTGAGTGCAAAGCCAGGAGTATGGCGTAAGCATTGCGGGATATGGCCCCAAAATAGAAAATGCTATAGTCAGATGACACAAAGGGCCCTCCAGAGTGAATGCTCAGGACCTGCGCGTGCCAGAGCCCTGAGTTTGGAGCCCAGTAGTATATGGTGTCCCCAGATACCACCAGAAGCAATCCTCAAGCACTGCCAGGCGTGGGCCAGCAACTAAAACCAAGTTCATGGCTGGAGAAAGAACAGTGGGGAGGGCACTTGCCTTGCAGGAGGCAGACCCAATTTCTATCCCCAGCACGATAGAGCCCCTGAGCCCCACCAGGAATGATGCCTGAGCACAGAGCTGGGGTAAAGCCCTACCACCACTGGGTGTGACCCCCCAAAAAATTCATAGAAGCAAGTGGAGAAAAGAAGAGCTAGTGTACACCGACACGAAGAAAACACAAATGCGCTGCCAGTGGTGATGTGGGGAAAGACACATATGTATATTTACATTATATGTATATTCATTTATGTATATTTACATTAAAATGCCTTAATATTCTCTAACTACCTTAGCAAATTTGATTATAATATAAACAATTATAAATGTGAATTGTTTCTATTTTGTCGAAAATCTATGTAATATCTCAATAATTTTGTAAAAGTATAACTAGCAGTAGTTCACAGGCCAAGGTTATACACATCAGTACTTGAAAATGCTTTATCAGAGCAGTCACATTTTTGGTTTCCTTATTTGTGCCTGCTTTATTGCAGCAGTAGATCTAGATACTTAAAACTCATCATCTAGCCAACAAAGTCTAAAATGTCTATTTTTTTTTTTTTTTTTTGCTTTTTGGGTCACACCTGGCGATGCACAGGTGTTACTCCTGGCTCTGCACTCAGGAATTACTCCTGGCGGTGCTCAGGGGACCATATGGGATGCTGGGAATCGAACCCGGGTCGGCCGCGTGCAAGGCAAACACCCTACCAGCTGTGCTATCTCTCCAGCCCCTAAAATGTCTACCTTTGAAAATTAACAAAATATTTTCCTGGCCCCTGAATTTGACAACTAAGTGCAATTAACAATGAACAGACTCTTAGTTTAACCATTTAGTCAGTTCTAGAAAAACACAGGGTGAGTCTGAAAAAAATACAATGTTTTGCTTTGAAATAGGTAAATTGAATGTATAAGAGGGAAAAAAAAAGCTTGACTTTTGACCAGTTAAATAACTTCTTAAATATTTAAAGAAATAATGGTAGTAGTTATATGCTTATCTTTGGTTTTACATCCTATGTCTGTCACTGTCACTGTCACTGTCACTGTCATCCCGTTGCTCATCAATTTGTTCGAGCGGGCACCAGTAATCTCTCTAATTGTGAGATTTATTGTTACTGTTTTTGGCATATCCAATACACCACGGGTAGCTTGCCAGGCTCTGCCGTGCGGGCTCGATACTCTTGGTAGCTTGCCGGGCTCTCTGAGAGGGGCCGAGGAATCTAACACGGGTCGGCCGCATGAAAGGCGAATTCCCTACCGCTGTGCTATCATTCCAAATATTTTTTATTATATTTAAATAATTTGATTTTAATAGTGTTAATTTTTTTTTTGGCATTGCTGAATCTCACCACCATCAAAATGCCCAAGACTCTCCACCACTGCATTTGTGTCACCTCCAGGACACCACGTTATATTCCCAATCCACCACTACCACCTCTCAGTGCACTGTACAGTAATCTAAGACTCATAACCAGAGGCCAGTGGATTTTCATGATGTGATACTACCCGTTCTCTTGTTTAATCTGTTACCACAATTGAGGGAGATCATCCAGCATTTGTCCTTTTCCCTCTGACTTTCCCTTGACGTGGTATGATAAATAGGTATTGCTAGAGCAAGTAATAGTGAAGCTAGTTGCCGGGTTGCCACTGAGCCAGAAGTGCTTTAGGGACTAAGCCCTGCTCTATATGCCTGAGGGAGTCACTTGAAATGCAAATTTGGAGGAATTTGGCCATCTGAATGCTTGACTGGATTAAATGTCTAATTAGGGTAGTTTAACAAGTTAGAGTAAGCATGCAATTGGTACTTACATCTGGAAACCTATGGGGTTTATCTTGAAGTATTGGAGGGAAATTGGTACTGATTTGTCTGAGTCAGCAATGTCTGAGAGTAGTTCTTGCTTAACAGCTCCGCAATGACTGGCACATTACACATCTAGGAAAGCGCACAGTGGATTCTTTTGCTGACGTTGGATCGGTAGCCAATGAAGGAGAGTGTTTAGTGGAGTAAAAGAGCCAAGTAGTTTCCTCAGGATGGCCTTCCGTCTTTGAGAAAGTCCAAGCAGTTTTCCTCATGAAACCCATCTCCAAAAGAACCTTAACTAAAGACCAACTGTGGTGAATCGAGGAGGCGCTGCAGAGATGTGCGCCCTGGAAACTACTTGCTCCTCTTGGAATTCGACAGCAAAAGCGAAGCTACTCAAGCAGCAAAATCTCAGTGCAGTTGATTTTTCTACCACATCTGCCACCACAGCACCATCCTCTCAGGCCTCCTATTCCTCCATGAGTCGGGACTCTTTCCAAATTTTATGTTACTGACCTGATTAAAGAGTTAAAAAATAAATTAAAAAAAAAACTCTGACACTGAAAAGAATGTTATTAAGAAGAGTTTTGAGGAGCATAATATGTCAAATGGCTAGACAACATTAAAAACAAAGTAAAACTATGAACATTGTAAACATTATGACAGGTGTGAAAAATGTATACTTCAAAATCAGAACATCAAAATGCAGTTGAAAAGGAAGACAAAATTAAAACAGAGGCCACCTCAGAAACAGTGTTTTTCAGATTAAACATTGAAAATTATATTAAAAACAAAGACCTTAACTGAAAATGCTTCCAATTCTTAACATGATGAGAAAAAATATTTGGATATTTTCTGGATTTGTTGGGCTGTTTCCTAGTATAAATTAGCATTGTTCGAAAATACCTGGTTTTCATATTCACACAATAGCCTTTTTATATAAAAGGATTAATTAAAATAAAATTATTCAAAAAATAAATAAATAAATAAATAAAAATCATTCTAATTTTTTTTTACCTTTATGAGATCAGTTCTGAACTTTTCGTGATGTGTGTTTTCTAATATCACATGCTTTTCACTGTCTATTCAGGATGTATAGGTTTTAGGTCAAAGGACACTTGAATTGTAAGTTTTTAATGTTATTTTCTTTTCAAGTGAAAGTCAGTATTATTATCTTCTGTTCATTTCTTTCTTTCTTTTTTAAAATTTGCCTTAATTATAACTTATTAATTCAACAGTTGCATTCCTCACTTTTTGGATACTTGGTTTTCTTTTTCAGTAGTCAGGACACTACGTACGGTTAAGCCATTTTCATGTTTCTTGACTTTCCTTTTAAGGAACACATAATTAAATTTCAGAAATAATTAGCGTTTTGGAGTTTTTTTTTTTAGAGATCCTTTACTTCCTTGGTAAAGCTGATTCTGAGGTACTTGATATTCTGGGGCACAATTGTGAAGGGGATTGTTTTTTTTAATGCCACTTTCCTCTATTTCTTTATTTGCATACGTATAGGAAGGCCATGGATTTTTGGGTATTGATTTTATAACCTGCGACTTTACTGTACAAGTCTATGGTTTCTAAGAGTTTATTGGTAGAGGTTTGGGGTTTCTCTAGGTATAGTATCATATCATCTTCGAATAGTGAGAGCTTGATTTCTTCCTTCCCTATCTGTATGCCCTTAATATCTTTTTCTTGCCTAATTGCTATTGCAAGAACCTCCAGTACTATGTTAAACAGCAGTGGTGAGAGTGGACATCCTTGTCTCGTCCCTAATCTTAGAGGGAAGGCCCTAAGTTTTTCTCCATTGAAGATGATGCTTGCCATAGGTTTGTGGTAGATGGTTTTGACTATCTTGAGGAAAGTTCTTTCTAAGACCATTTTGGTGAGAGTTTTCATCATAAATGGGTGCTGGATCTTGTCAAATGCTTTCTTTGCATCTATTTAAATGATCATATAGTTTTTATCTTTACTTTTGTTGATATGGTGGATTATGTTGATTGATTTCCAAATGTTAAACCATCCTTGCATCCTTGGGATGAATACCACTTGGTCATGGTGTATGATCTTTTTGATGAGTTGTTGTGTTCTATTTGCTAATATTTTGTTGAGGATCTTCGCATCCATGTTCATTAGGGATATTGGTCTGTAGTTTTCCTTCTTAGTGGTGTCTTTGTTTGTTTTTGGTATTAGGGAGATATGTGCCTCATAGAAACTGTTTGGGAGAGTTCCTGTTTCTTCAGTTTCCTGGAAAAGCTTGAGGAGAACTGGCAACAAGTCTTCTTTAAATGTTTGGAAGAACTGCCAGTGAATCCATCTGGGCCTGGGCTTTTGTTTTTGGGGAGACTTTTGATTACTGTTTCAATTTCCTTGATATTAATGGGTCTATTCAGGTATTCCAAGTCTTCTTGGTTCAGTCTTGGGAGGTATTATGAATCCAGGAAATTGTCCATTTCTTCTAGGTTCTCTTGTTTTGTGGCATACACACTCTCAAAGTAGTCACTGATGATCTTTTGAATTTCAGTAGTTTCTGTTGTGATAACCCCTTTTTCATTCTGATTCAGCTTATTAGGGCTCTCTCTTTCTCTTTCTTTGTGAGTCTTGCTCGTGGTATATCAATCTTGTTTTTCTCAAAGAACTAGCTCTTGGTTTCATTGACTTTTCGATTGTTTTTTGAGTTTCCATGTCGTTGATTTCTGCTCTAAGTTTTATTATTTCTTTCCTTCGGCTGGGCTGGGGTTCCCTTTGTTGATCTTTTACTAAGGTCTTGAGCTGTGAAGTCAGATTATCTACAAAACACTAATCAATGAAATAAAAGAGGACACAAGGAAATGGAAATGTATTCCTTGCTCATGGATAGGAAGAATGAACATTGTCAAATGGCAATACTCCCCAAAGCATTGTACAGATTCAATGCGATCCCTATAAGGATACCCATGAAAAACTTCAAAGAAATGGAGCAAACACTTCTGAAATTCATATAGAAAAATAAGCGCCCATGAATAGCTAAAGCAATTCTTGGCAAGAGGACGATGGGAGGCATCACCCTTCCCGAACCTCAAACTCTACTATAGAGCAGTAATAATCTAAACAGCATGGTACTAGTCCAAAGGCAGATCCGCAGACCAATGGAACAGGGTGGAATATCCCTACACACAATCCCAATTGCATGAACATCTAATCTTTGATAAGGGAGCAAGAAATGTGAAGGGGAGTAAAGAAAGACTCTTCAACAAATGGTGTTGGCATAACTGGACAACCACTTGTAAAAAATGGGTTTAGATCTAGACCTATCACCACGCACAAAATTTAGATCAAAATGGATTAAAGACCTCAACATCAGACCAGAATCCATAAGGTACATTGAATACAAGGTTGGCAAAACTCTCCACGACATTGAAGCTATTGGTATATTCAAAGATGACATGCCACTGACCAACCAAGTGGAAACAGAGATAAATAACTGGGACTATATTAAATTAAGAAGCTTCTGCACCACAAAAGATACAGTGACCAAAGTACAAAGACAATATACAGAATGGGAAAGAATATTCACCCAATACCCATCAGATAAGGGGTTGATATCAAGGATATACAAGGCACTGGCTGGAATCTACAATAAGAAAACCCCCAACCCCATCAAAAAATGGAGGATGGAAATGAACAGAAACTTTCTCAAGGAAGAAATACGAATAGCAAAAAGGCACATGAAAAAATGATCTTCATCACTAATCATCAGAGAGATGCAGATCAAAACAACTATGAGATACCACCTCACACCACAGAGACTGGCACACATCCAAAAGAACAAAAGCAACCGCTGTTGGCATGGATGTGGGGAAAAAGGGACCCTCCTACACTGATGGTGGGAATGCCGACTGGTTCAGCTCTTTTGGAAAACAGTATGGTCGCTTCTCAAAAAATTAGAAATTGAGCTCCCATTTGACCCAGCAATACCACTTCTGGGAATATATCCCGGAGAGGCAAAAAAGTACAGTCAAAATCCAATCTGCACTTATATGTTCATCGCAGCACTGTTTACAATAGCCAGAATCTGGAAAAAACCTGAGTGCCCGAGAACGAATGACTGGTTAAAGAAACCTTGGTATATCTACACAGTGGAATACTACGCTGCTGTTAGAAAAGATGAAGTCATGAAATTTGCATATAAGTGGATCAACATGGAAAGTTCATGCTAAGTGAAATGAGTCAGAAAGAGAGAGAGAGAGAGAGAGAGAGAGAGAGAGAGACATAGAAAGATTGCACTCATCTGTGGAATATAAAATAAAATAATAGAATAAGAGACTAACAGCCAAGAATAGTAGAGATAAGTACCAGGAGGTTGGCTCCAAGGTTTGGAAGCTGGCCCCACATGCTGGCATGGAGAAGGGAACACCAGGTAAAGTGTGGTTTGAGGACCCACGTGGGATGGGAGTTGCACTCTGAAAATAGAATATAGACCAAACACGATGGCCACATAGTGCCTCTGTCGCAAACCACAACACCCCAAAGGAGAGAGAGAGAACAAGGGGGAATGCCCTGCCACAGAGGTGTTGTGGGGTGGGGGAGATGGGGTGGGAGGGTGGGAGGGATACTGGGAACATTGGTGGAGGGGACTGGGCACTGGTGGAGGGATATAAACAAAATGCAAACATGAAAGTTCACAAGTTTGTAACTGTAACTCATGGTGATTCACTAATAAAAATAAAATAAAATTTCAGAAATGTGCATTATTCAGCCTTTGCTCACATTGCATCTCTAAGATATCACGAGAGAGTCTAAATTCTGTTCAAGAAAGGTAATCCAGTCTCAAATATAAAGTCAGTTTTTACATCACTAATTAACGGATCACTTAAGAACAAATGCCATAACAGTAGACTCAGATGTCATTATCATTAAATTTTTAGGCTTTCTCCCATTCAATATATAAAAACAAGTCATTGTCATGATGTCATTTATCTTATAATTGAGAAAAAGAAGTCACTGTCACTGTCACTGTCATCCTGTTGCTCATCAATTTGCTCAAGCGGGCACCAGTAACTTTCTCCAATGTAAGACTTGTTGTTACTGTTTTTGGCATATTGAGTAGACCACGGGTAGCTTGCCAGGCTCTGCCTTTTGGGCGAGATACTATTTGTAGCTTGCCGGACTCATTTCCAACCAGAAAAATTATAAATGCATCAAAAGTAATATATTCAGGGTGAAGATTAATGCTAGGAGTAAAAGAAGACAATCTTAAACTTTAACACTAAGTTATATTTTTAATTCTTTATAGACATATTGTTATGGAACATTCTACATACAATGATGTGACATGTTATAAAAAATAGTCTACTAATAAACTGTTCCATAATAAAGTACATGCATATTGTATATTTAAACCACATCTTCACAAACCAATTCTCTATCATTGGACATCTAGGCTGATTCCATTTATTAGCTATTATACTAAGAGCTGCAAAGAATAATGATGTCCATATGTCCTTTTTGGATTATTTTGTTTTTTATCAATTTTTTATTTAATCACTGTGAGATAGGTTTTTACAAAGTTGTTCATGATTAGGTTTCAGTCATATAGTGTTCCAACACCTATTCTTCCACCAGTATAAATTTCCCCGCACCAGTCATTTTGAATTAGTGTTTTTGTGCTTAGGTTTATGATTTTGGAAGACCAGCCAAAGTGCAATACTAATTCTGGGGCATTAGAAATGATTCTGAGCTCATATGACCATGAGCTGCCATATAACTCAATAGAATTGCTGAGTCATATTACAGGTCAATTCTTAGTTTATTGAGACAACTTCATACTGTTTTCCCTAAAGATTGAACCAGACAAACATTTCCTTCACAGAGGATGAGAGGATATTTTTTCACTACATCCCTACCAATAAAATTGTTTTCCAATATTTTTGGTATGTGCCATTTTCACTGATATGAGAGAGTATTTCATTGTCACCTTGATTTGGAGATCCCTAATGACAAGTAATAATGAACACTTTTTTTCATTTAGCTGTTGGCCATCTGTTTGTCTTCCTCACAGAAGTCCTGATTCATTTCCAATGCCTATGGTTTGATAGGGCTTTTGGGCTTTGTTGTTATTGTTGTTGTTGTTGTTGATCTTTGAGAGTAATTTATATATCTGGATGTGCTGAATGCAAATAGTTTCACCCATTCAGCTATTGTCTTTTAGTTTTAGCTTATGTTGTGTTTGCCATACAGAAACTCTTTCATTTGATGTAGTGCCATTTGTTCTTTTTTATTCTGTTGCCTTGAAAATGGCATTGTACACTGAAGACATGCTTGCAATCTACATCTTGGATCATTCTGCTTAGATTTTCCTCAATGTACTTTATAGATGTCAGTATAATCTCAAGGTCTTCACTCCACTTTTAATTGACTTTTATTGTAATCTGTACAGTATAAATTCAGCATTAATTTTTTACCTGTGCTTTTCCAGGTTTTCCAGTACCATTTGGTGGCGGCTGTCTTTATTCCATTTAATGTTCTCAGCTTCTTTGTCAAAATTAATTGACCAAATGTGTGGAGGGTTTTCCTTGAATATACTATGTAGCCCTGTGGTCAGGGAGTCTGTTCTACATCAAGACCATGCTGTTTTGATCATTATTGTTTTATATTATAATTACAAGTTAGGTAATAAGATGCCTCCCTGTTCAAGACTCTTGATACCATACTAAAAAAACTTTATTTTAAAATAAATTTATAAAATTAGTCTGCATAAATATTGTGATACTAATGATTATGTATTTGAATTAATATCACTTGGATCACTTGTCATCCCGTTGAACTTCGATTTCCTCAAGCGAGCGCCAGTAACGTCTCCATTTGTACCTGTCACATGCTAGGGTAGCCCACTGATATCTGCTTGCTGCAGGAACAGGAAGAGCCTCAAATCATTCATTCAGGGTTTTGAAAAAGAAGTCTGACCATCTCATTGGTGGGTGGCCACACAGTCTTTTGATGTCCCGTGGAATCCAGTCAGTAACAGCTCTAGTCCAGCGGTCATCTCTGAATCGCATTACATGTCCAGCCTATCTGATTTTTTTTAATAAAAATTTTATTTTATTGAATCACCATGTGGAAAATTACAATGCTTTCAGGCTTAAGTCTCAGTTATACAGTGCTGAAACAACCATCCCTTCACCAGTGCCCATGTTCCAACACACACACACACACACACACACACACACACACACAACCCAGTACACCTCCCTTCCCCCCTACCCCCATCTGATTTTTGAATGCCTTGGCAACTGAGACAGCGTCCCTGATTCTTGACTGTCGACGGAGGTCAGAACTCTCGATTCCTTCTCTCACTTGAGTGAAATGTGATAATCCAAGCATAGCTCTTTGATTCCTCTTTGGGAGACCCGAATAGCGTTCTCATCCTGTTTTCATAGGACTCAGGTCTCTGAGGCATATGTTAGTGCAGGAAGAAGGGTGGAGTTGAAAAGATGTGCCCAAAGCCGGAGGTTTTTTGTCCTCTTAACCACTTCTTCGATGCTCTTGAAGACATTTCACACTGCTCTCTTCCTCCTGCGCAGTTCTGGCACCAAATCATTCCTCATGTTGAGTTCTTGACCCAGGTACACATAGCTGCTGCATTCAGAGATGTTTGTTCCATTGAGAACAAATGGAAGTAGCAAAAAGGGACTAGTTTGGTTTTCATGAACATCATTTTGGTGAGATTCAGTTGCTGTCCGACCTTTCTGCACTCACGGTTGAAGTAGGCCAGCATTTGTGCCACTTGGCTAATGTTTGGTGTTATGAAAACGATGTCATCAGCGAAGCAGAGGTGGTGTAGTTGCTGACAGTCTATCTTCACTCCCATTCCTTCCCATTCCTTCCCATTCCAGTGGTTGCATGACATTCTCGAGGGTGGCACTGAAGAGTTTTGGTGAAATGGTATCAACCTGCCGAACCCCTCTCTTTATGTCAATGATCACTTCCTTGTAGAATGGTGAGATCCTTGTGGTGAATCTGTAATATAGCTCGTGGAGGATCTTGATGTACTGAGTTTGAACGCCGGGTTTGGCTAGGGCTTCAGTGACAGCTTCACTCTCAACAGAAACAAAGGCCTTCTTTAAATGGATGACCCTTAGATGTAGCAGCATCTTGAACTCTCGCAAAACTTAAATAAGCTTCTCACTGTCACTGTGTGAATGTGGTCAATCATGCTGAATCCTTTTCGGAACCTGGCTTGCTCACATGGTTGTTCTCCATCTGGTTTTCTGCCTATTCTATTTAGGATGACTCGAGTGAACAACTTGTAGACGATAAACAACAGGCAGATTGGGTGATAGTTGCTTATGTCGTGGATGTCTCCCTTCTTGTACAACAGAACGGTCCTGCTGGTTTTTCATTGGGGCGGAAACTTGCATTCGGATAGGTAGTGTGTGAAGAATTGAACCAGTGTATTGACAAGTACTGGCGGCAGATTCTTCAGGTGTTTAGATCTGACCTTGTCTGAACCAGGTGCTGTATGCGTCTTTACTGATGAAATGGCGTGTCGGATTTTGACGGGAGGATGTTGGGAATGACATATCCTTCCTGCGGAATTTGGTATGTGGGCAGGTCGACATGGCTTTTCAGGTGGATGTAGCAGGTGGACGTGGCTGTTAAAGAAATCCGAGTAGAAGTTGTGAATAATCGTCTCTATTGCCCTTCTCAAAGATATGATTGTTCCGTCAGGATGTTGTTAATTATTAATTATTAATTTCAAGTAAATTAATACTTGAACTAGTATTTTTTTTTGGCAAAGGGGTGGGGGTGAGGCACACATGGCAGTGCTCAGTTGCTCACGATTTACTCCTTCTTCTGGGCTCAGTGATAACTCTTGTCAGAGTTTGGGGGATAAAATGGAGTGCCAGGGATCAAAAATTCAGGAAGGCTGCATGTAAGTCAAGCATTTTGCCAGCTATACTATCTCTATAGTCCAAGAATTAGAGCTGAATTTTGATCAGTGAGCCAAACTTTTAAAAAGTATTATTTTGACATAAAGTCAAAACCTTTTCCCCCTTGACAAAAATAATAGCCAGTGTATTTTATTGCTCTTTTCTAATATGTATGGGAAGTACTTATTTATAGGTAAGAGAACACCAAAATTTACCATGTACTTCACCTGGGATATTATTTGATGATAATTCATTCAATTCTGTAAAATACCAAAGCTATATTTTTAATTACTGTGACAATTTTTTTTTGCTGCTGAGCAGTGAAGTATTCTATCAGTATACATTATTGGTATTAGGAAACAAAGTTTAAATTGAAAAATCCATCCATAAAAACTGTCTTTTGCGTGAAGGGGAGAAGTGTTAGAGACCACACATAATGGTCTATCTGGACCTACTCCTAACTCTGTGCTTGGCGTCACTCCCAGTGATGTTCAAGGGACCATGTGTTGCACATTATTAAACCAGGACTACTTCATGTAAGATAAGTGCCTTAACCCTCTGTCCCAGGAACATTCTTAATTTTAAAAAGTGTTTGGAGAGATGTCACAGGAAGACACTTTCCTCCCATTTTACTATACGAAGTTCAAATACCCAGCACCACATATAGTCCCTTGAGCACCTAATGTGAGCATGGGGCCAGGATTAAGACTTTAGCAACAATAAGTGTAACCCCAAAATCCCCAACTCCCTGCCCAAAATGTGTTTATGACACACATTCAGCTATTTTAAATGACTTCCCTTGATAAAGAAAAATAGCTATAAACAATAATTCATATAAGAAAAGTTATTAAGGGCCAGATATATGATGCATGGTAAGGCTCTTGCCTTTCATGCAAGTGATCCCGGGTCTACCTTTGACACTTCATATGGTCCTCTCTGTCTACCTCTGTCTCTCTGTCTCTCTCTGTCTCTCTGTGTCTCCTTCTTTCTCTCTGTCTCTATCTATGTCTCTCTCTTCTATTTTGGGCATTATAGTTTGTGATACAGGCACTATAAGGTTATCATGTATATCCTTTTATCTACTTTCAGCACTCAATTCTTGTTTTGATCCATTCTTCATTACAAAATTTACTGAAGTTTATTATTTACCATCCATGCATCTTACTTAGTCATCATTGTCATCATCACTGTCATCTCATTGTTCATTGATTTGCTCGAGCAGGCACCAGTAACGTCTCCATTCGTCCCTGTTGTATGCTAGTGTAGCCCAGTGGCATATTGGGGACTCTTTCAGGGTCAGGAGAATGAGGACCGTTGTTGCTACTGTTTTTGGCATATGAAGTATGCCACAGGTAACTTGCCAGGCTCTGCTGTGCAGGTGGGATATTCTCGGTAGCTTGCCGGGCCCTCCGAGAGGGATTGGAGGCTTTAGGGGCAGCCTCTAATTGCCTTTACAGTTGTTCCCAGTCTACCGAATATAAGCTTTTGGTTGATTGGCCTGTTGTAACAATCTGCACACTGACAAAAACACACTGGCCTGGCCTGCATCTCTGGGCAGCACCTAGGACATCTGTGGCCTCAGGTGGATCTCCTTGAGGTTGATGGAGTGCGCCTAGAGGTTGCTGAGCATCTGGCAGAGCAGGACCCTATCACAGAGGGTCTGTGCCAGGTCAAACACCTGCGCTGAGTCCCGGGTCAACTGGTGGTTGGCTGACAGCACCCCACAGTGGATGAGCCACTGTGCGCACTGCTGCCACAGCTCTATCTCAGACAGTGCTACAACTCGGCTCGGTTTCTCCGTGTGCCTCCAATGCCATTCTGTCCTAATTTTGCGAATCAGCAGGCAGTGTCCATGAGGAATCAGGCATAGAGTTCCAGTAGGGATCATGCGTAGAGTTCCATGCCTGGCGTGCTGAGCCCGAGTTGTCTAAGGCAAGATGGTGAGCCATGCTTGGGAGAGTGCGATGGGTTTGGGTGGCATTGGTACCATCTTGCCTCCAATCAACTATGGTGTGATAATTAAGGAAAATGAGTAGGAAGTGTCTTATGATGTGTCGGTTTAGGCATATGTTCACTCATGCTTGTAGCTCAGCCTGAGCTTGTGGAAAGCGAACTGGAGCGTGGCGGCAGTTGGATTGTGGAGGTCGGCTGCCGGGGCTGGTCCATTGGGGCAGGGAGGGCTCTCACTCTCCTTCCCCGCCCCCTCCTGGGCACCCCAAGTGAAAACAGCCTGGTTCGGAGTCCGGGGGCATGGTTATTTATTATTCATTAAAAATACTTGAAGTAGTTACTAAGTGAATATGAAAAATAAGGATCAAAATCCTTAAGTTATCCAAAGTTTCACAATTGATTAGAGGTGGAAATGAAATCCAAAGAAGGCTCTTTCTACCACTAAGGTATCTGCTATTACACTTTAAGAAGTTATGTTTGCATTTCAAATTCTGATCACTTGAAATAGGATCTTCTTCAACTGAAAATACCTATTATTACAGTCAATGTGTGAAGGATAAAACAATATAAAAACCCTATTATGTTGATAGAGGGACAAAAGTACCCACATAATTATGTTTACTTTTACTTCATTAAGTATAATAAACAAATTATGGTTTTAGGACAAGATTCTTGAAAGTAATTCTTTTGCATGCTGGCAAATCCCTTGTTTTTAACTCTCTTTATATAGATACTAGTAACAAGCAAAGGGGAAAGAAAGAAAGAAAGAAAGAAAGAAAGAAAGAAAGAAAGAAAGAAAGAAAGAAAGAAAGAAAGAAAGAAAGAAAGAAAGAAAGAAAGAAAGAAAGAAAGAAAGAAAGAAAGAAAGAAAGAAAGAAAGAGAGAAAGAGAGAAAGAAAGAAAGAAAGAAAGAAAGAAAGAAAGAGAGAAAGAGAGAGAGAGAGAGGGAGGGAGGGAGAGAGGGAGGAAGGAAGAAGGAAGGAAGGAAGGAAGGAAGGAAGGAAGGAAGGAAGGAAGGAAGGAAGGAAGGAAGGAAGGAAGGAAAGAAGGAAGGAAGGAAAGAAGAAGGAAGGAAGGAAGGAAGGAAGGAAGGAAGGAAGGAAGGAAGGAAGGAAGGAAGGAAGGAAGGAAGGAAGGAAGGAAGGAAGGAAGGAAGGAAGGGCTAAAAAAGACAATTCTAACAATTTTTATGCTCTAGAAGAGAAAAATATTTTCATGTATCCAGTTGCTTGAAAACTTTTGCATGCTTGGTTCAATGTGTTCACATATAGAAATAGTATTGATTTGGGGGGTTGATTATTGTCATTCAGCTTGTTTTCTGATTGTTTTTTACGTCTGTTGTTTCTTTTTTACCAACGTCTCTTGCCCGCATGCCTGGATGTCTTCCCCGGGGCTCCTCGGAGGAGATGGGCTCCAGCTTCCCTCCCTGCCCTGAGCAGAGCTCCCAGCAGCCAAAGACCACCGGAACCTAGCCACAGCCATGCTCAAGGCCCCTCTCCACACGTTCGGACAGACCTCATGCATGAAGGTACCAGCAGAGGAACCCAGGTATGTGCAATCCCATCAATGGCCAACATCCAGAGACTTAAAAGCGAGCTCCCAGAAGTGCTCGGCCGCTTTGCGGCCACACGATATATTATAACCTACTTTTCCCTCTGGGAGAAACTCGCTAATTACTGAGAGCTTCCTGCCCACATGGGACAGCCTTGCAAGCTTCCCATGGTGTATCCATATGCCAAAGCCAGTAACCAGCTGAATCTCATTCCCCTGACCCTGAAGGAGCCTCCAATGCGGCATCATTGGGATGGCCAAGAAAAGAGAGGCTTCTAAGATCTCAGGGAAGGACGAATGTAGAGGTTACTGAGACTGCTCGAGCCACTCGATGATCAACGGGATTTCGTGATCGTGATCCTTGTTTCTTTTCTATGTGTTCCTGTATTTTTATTTGGGGGGTAATCCATATTGATTTAATTTACAATGAAACATACATTTAGGATAAAATTTATGTTTTATTTCAGAAGACTCTACTAGATTTTTGTTTTGATAATCATGAAGACTTTTCTCAGATTTTCTTTATCTAAAATATTCTTTTCTGTGATGGTGTCAACACAATATATAGTGACTATATAAATTTTGTCATTTTTTTCCCCACATTTTCAAATTTTTCTTTCTAGTGATCTGTTGAATTCCTACAAAAGCCCAGACACATTTGAGCAACAAATCTGTCTTTTAAGAGCACCAGCTCTTCTCCTTTGCAGTTACCTCTCATTCACAAATATAACATACATCTGCTCTTTACTCCAACTTCTTAAGATCCAAAATAATGGCAAGGCTACTGCCAGTTGTATGTGCAGTTATTGCTGCTGCTGAAACTGAGTTATATAAAAATGTTGTTTATGCTTTGCATATTTCCATTGTAGGAGTGTTTATTAACAACAAAAGTCTTTTAACATTTCTTCTGGTAAAGGAATTTTTAACATAAGAAATGGATATATATGTCCAAGATAATAGGCCAGTCTAGCTATAGTAAATGAGTATGGTCATACGAAGGAACAACAGCAAAGCAAACAAGAAAACAAACAAGAGCAATCCTGAGAAATTACCCAGATACATCACTTAAAGTATAATCATGAAGGCTATGACTGTAGTGGAACACTTTCACCTCAGCATCTAAAATTGTGCAGTCTGAAATTTGTCCCTCTTCTTCAGTTTTCCTCCCTAACTGTCTCTTGCATCATCTATGAATCTTATAACTGCATGAATCTCAGGAAACTCGTGTCTCTAGAGGGTTCCCTTTGTGTCAGAGCCATAGTATACTGGGTAGAGGACTAACCTTGCCTGTAGCCTACCCATGTTTGATCCCCAGGACACCTGCGCACCACCAAGAGTGATCTCTGAGCACTGAGTACCACTGAGTGTGGTCCAATAAACAAACAAATGTTTGGTTCATCAGTTAGTATACTTTAAATGTGATAGTCTATAATATCTTGCAATTTATTTCTGCTCTCTGGGCTGGAGTGATAGCACAGTGGGTAGGGTGTTTGCCTTGCATGCAGCTGACCTGGGTTCAATTCCTCCCTCCCTCTCGGAAAGCCTGGCAAGTTATCGAGAGTATCCCGCCCTCACAGCAGAGTCTGGCAAGCTATCTGTGGCATATTTGATATTCCAAAAACAGTAACAACAAGTCTCACAATGGAGAAGTTACTGGTGCCTGCTTGAGCAAATCAATGAACAAAGGGACAACAGTGCTACTTCCAGTTGGTTATGAGGGTTATAGTGAATAGTATGGCAACAACATACACTGAGGACTGTTGGCTAAAGATGACAATCATAAAACTCCCTGATATTAGGGTACAATTCACCAACGTAATTATTTTCCAAATAATTGTCCAATTCTGAAAAATAAAATTGATTTTATATATCTAATCAATATATACTTGTTTCTCCCTTTCCTTAAAAATTGTTATTTTCCCTAGGGAATTCAGACTTCTGCCTGAATTCCATATGCATTGTTAATATTTGTATGTGGAATAAAAGTAAACAATTAGTTATTTATCAATTGTTAGAAGCATCTACAAGGACGTCTACCACCAGAGAAAGGATGCAAACAATTTAGTGCAAAGTAAAAATATTTTTAAATTGAATGCAACAAAACTTCAGTTTGATAAAAATCTCAAAAGCACCCATAAGTAGGTTCTCATAAATATCACTATCCAATTTAAATAAAAAATTATTAAAGCCCTATGATTTACAAAGTTATTCATAGTGGAGTGTTTTGGGGAAAGAGTTTTCCAGCATCGATCCAACATCAGTGTCTACTTCCCTCTTGACCAGTGTCCGCTGGTTCTCTCCTCCAACTCATCCTCAGCCTGCACTTTTTTTTTTTTGCTTTTTGGGTCACACCCAGCAATGCATAAGAGTTACTCTTGGCTCATGCACTCAGGAATTACTCCTGGCAGTGCCCGGGGCACCATATGGGATGCCAGGAATCGAACCTGGGTTGGCCACATGCAAGGCAAACGCCCTACCTGCCGTGCTATTGCTCCATCCCCCCACCTGCCTGCATTTTTACAGGCATCTTTTTAAGTTGGGTTGTTATAGCTTGGGTCTTATCATTTCAGGGCTGTTGACTCTGTGGCTTAGGTATTTGGCTCTACCACTCCTTTACACCCCTGAAGAACTTGAATTTTCTTGATTCTGTTTATTTTGTTTATAAAGTCAATCCATCATTGTTCTATCACTTGATTATAATTTCTCCCACAGATTCAATACATGTCACCTCTGTAGTGTCTTGTTCAAGCAGTATCACTTCCTAATTAATTATCTTCTCCTCTATGCAATGCCTTCAATATTTGCTAACACTTGCCAAACAACTCTAACATCTCTCCAGACATGAAAAATATAGACATGCTTAGCATTGTCCTGATGTACACCTTTATTTTGTTTTCAAATACAATAACTATCAGTGTCATAGTTAATACCTTAACATCTGTGATTTATATAACCATCTCAATCCTCAGAGTGCTATACAGATACAGTATATTAAGTTCATCAACTATATCCTTGTGGTAAAATTCACTGAATATATACCTTGGTTGATTTCTTTTTCATTTCCACACCATTCACAAATTCTCTGCTGAAAATAATCCCTCTCTTCAAAGAAAAGCTTTGCTAACTTCTTCTCTATCTCTACTATTTCCTGCTTGTATACTAGAACCTTTTCTTTTAAATATTCCCTGGCTCACATAGCCAACATAATATATGTTAATCAGGATGTGATAGATTTAGTTGTTTATTTGGTCTTTACATTAGAATTAGTTCCAATAATTACATCATTATTATGGTTGACAACAAAATATTTGTAGCTATTGACAAGAAAATATTTTGTAAAACCTATGTTTGTATATGAAATACTATGATGTATATATTGAAGGAAAAATAGCATTGTACCATTACAAATAAATATTAAGTAGAGATTAAAGTGGCACTGGCAATCCCAGCTAGAACTCTGCAAAAGAAAATTTGTCAGCTTCATTTAGCAAATATTAACCTGAGGGTCCAAATCTGTTATATAGCTGCACCTTTCAAACATTTAATAAAACAGAAAATATAATTAAACCAAAGCAGCTTGCATTGAGTTTTCCCTGATTAAAGCAAATAAACTCCATTTGTTAATACGAATTGGATTATATCGCTTTGTACTATTTTTGTTTGGGGCCACACAGCAGTTTCCAGGCCTTACTCCTGGTGGAGCTCATGAAACCATATGGGATCTGGAGATTGAATCCAGATCAGCACAGGCAAGGCAAGTGCCCTATGTGCTGTGCTTTTGCTCCAGTTCTGCATGTTTTTTTAATTTATTTTTGGGTCACACCTGGCGATGCACAGGGGTTACTCCTGGCTCTGCACTCAGGAATTACCCCTGGCAGTGCTCAGGAGACCATATGGGGTGCTGGGAATAGAACCCGGAAAGGCAAGGCAAACGCCCTCCCCGCTGTGCTATCATTCCAGCCCCCAGTTCTGCATGTTCTAATCTATGCATAGATTTTATACGGTACCTTATGTGGCCTATGTGGCATTATTTAGTGAATTCCCAGGGATTTATTAATGATTTATTAATAATTTATTAATGATTTATTGCTTTTTAGCAAGTTTTAACTTTACTTTCACTTAAACTTAATTAGAAACATTTCATATGTATGTTTTGCTTTGCTTTCTACCATTTTTTGGTTAATTTCAAAAGAATAATCTTTGGGACCCATAGACTTCTTCCTTTATCTTGTCTAGGCGATTCTATACAAAAATTTCTAATTAAAGTCAATAAATTCTAAACAGTCAAAGACAAAAAGATTAGATGCCCGCTTGATTTAAAAATACGAATATCCCAGAGAACTAATCTAAACTCTAAGTCCTTCACAAATGGAGATGTGAAAGTGTATCACAACCAAGAGAAATACATCAAGAAAATGCATTTGTGCCATGAACTAGGGTTAAGAGAAAAACAGATATGTTTATAACTGGATATCAAGAAACTTCTAGCCAGAAAATGTAATTGGAGACAAGCATCACTAAAGATAGCACTGTAGCACTGTCATCCCATTTGCTCATCGATTTGTTCTAGTAGGCACCAGTAACATCTCCATTGTGAGATTTGTTGTTACTGTTTTGGGTATATCAAACACCTTGCTTTTGCCTTGCACTCGGCCTACCCGAGTTCGATTCCTCCATCCCTCTGGGAGAGCCCAGCAAGCTACTGAGAGTATCCCTCCCACACAGAAGAGCCTGGCAAGCTACCTGTGGCGTATTTGATATGCCAAAAACAGTAACAAGTCTCACAATGGAGGCATTACTGGTGCCTGCTCGAGCAAATTAATGAACAACGGGATGACAGTGACAGTGCTACAGTTATGACATAACATAAATTATGCACTAACATATGCCTCAAAGACCTGGTCCCCAAAAAAACAGGACGAGAACGCTATTCGGGTATCCCAAAAAGAAATCGAAAGAGCTATGCTTGGAGTATCACATTTCACTCAAGTGAGAGACGGAATCCGGAGTTCCGACCTCCATTGATGATCAGAATCAGGGAAGCTGCCTTGTTTGCCAAGGCATTGAAAATCCAATGGGCCAGACACGTAATGGGATTTAGAGATGATCGCTGAACTAGAGCTGTCAATGACTGGATTCCATAGGACGTCAAAAGACCACATGGCTGCCCAATTACAAGATGGTCAGATTTTTTCATCAAAACCGTGAACAAATGGTTTGAGGTTCTTCGTGTCCTGGAGCGAGCAGATACCATTAGGCTACACTAGCATGGGACAGGGATGAATGGAGACATTACTGGCGCCCACTCGAGCAAATCGAAAATCAACGGGATGACAAGTGATATAAATAATCTAGATGTAATTTTTTATGCTCCTACATAATTCAAAACATACATCAAATGTTAGTATTTCTTTGAACAAGAATTTATACTTTATGTCTCTTTTCCTCTTTGTCCTTCATCTTTATATTTCTTTCATATAAATTCTGATGATTATTGAAGGATTTCATTTTTCTGTGTCATCTTACTCTCCTCTTTCTGGGTTATATATTCAATTTTACTTATTTTTTTCTCTGAGAAAGAGTCTGTTTGTTATGCATTATACAGAACCTTTTATCATTTTTTTATAATTTTTATATCTAGTGTTTATGTTGTTTTTGTTACTGTTTCAATGTCTGGTAAATCCCTTATATAGTTGATGTTTAACTCTATGTTAGTGTGCATTTGATTTATTTCACTGATTTTGTTCACAATTGCTACTTATTTTCATATGAATTATTTTCAATTTATTGTCCGCTAGATTTTATTTGTAGAGGATATAAAGAAATATAGTAGTGGAACAGCAATCGCCAAAGGAGAACAGAACCTGAAAACTGGCCTTTAATAGCTTACCACAGGGGCATGTTAAGGGACATTGGGGCTATGGTAGAGAACATACTGTTGGAATGTTTTATGCATGAAACTCTATATTTAAACAGTTTTGTAAACCATGGTCCTGAATTTAAATTCATGAAGAATAAGCTATAATATTGTTTAGGTGATAAAGTCAACATGACAAGACAGGAATCTTGTCAATAAAGTCACATTGGTAAGTACTTTTTATAATAATGAAGAATACAAGAAAAATAAAGGATCAGAAAGATAGTATAGTCAGTAGGGCATGGCCTTGCATGCAGCGACAGAGGTTTAATCCCTGTTACCACACGTGGTTTCCCACGCCCTGCCAGGAGGGATTCCTAAGCACAGAGCCACGAGTAAACCCCGATTACCACCAGGTGTGGCCCCGAAACAAAAATAAATAGAGAAATAAATAAATAAGGATTGCCTGTCCTCTAAGAGCTCCAGTGATTGCCATTTTCTAGAAGCTATCAAGAAGCACCAGCTCCCACGTGACTACAGGGCAATCTCGGACTCGAGCAACTTGCGGCAGAGATGGCCCAGGATTTTGCAATAGGCCTTCTCCGCTGGGCTGCTCCAGACCGGGGCAGATGCGTCTCACCACCTGCCCTCTAAGAGCTCCAGCGGTCAACATTTCATAGAAGCCAGCAGGAAGCACCAGCTTCCACGTGGCCAGGATCCGGGGACACACACAGGAATCTGGGATCTGAGCAACTTTTGACAGCAACTTTCTTCAGACCATAATTATTAAAATCTTAGAATTCCTAGATCGCATGGCTGCAAGACGTTAGACTATACCCATAACAAGCAATACAAAACACATTGTCTAGCAATTTATTTTCTGCAGGTATGAGGGGTGGTAGGACTGGTCTTGAAATATTGAAGGTAACTACAGTAGAGAAAGAATACTTGGCAAAATATCTGCCACACAGGCAGGGGAAGGTGTGGAATGGGGTGGGGGGAAGTACTGGGGATTTTGGTGATGGAAAATGTGCACCGATGAGGGAATGGGTGTTTGATGACAATATGATCAAATTTCAAACATAAAACTTTTGTTATTATTTCTCATGGTAAATAAATAAATAAATAAATAAATAAATAAATAAATAAATAAATAAGGAATATATGGGAAGCTTCTATAGTCTGAATTCATTTCACAAATGTGCATTTATAATCATTTGTCTTATATTCAATATTACACACACAATACTTTCAAAAACATAAGTTCATATTTTATTAAAAGGAGCAAATAACTACAATTTAGATAGGATATTAGGATTTTCTTTGATCATGTGTTTATGTGTATATGTGTGTCTCATGCATATTTATATAATAACCATTTTTAATATATGTGTAGTAGTAAGCTTCACTATAAAATAAAAATAAAATAAAAAATAAACCCAAGTTTTACTAAAATTTGAATGACCAGAAAAAATACACATCTTTAAAAACTAATGAGTGCCCATTTCTCCGCGCCCGCACCCCCAGAATGACTGACGAAGAGGATGGAGCTGCTTGGGACACCGGCAGCCCACCAGCAACCTGCAGTATGTGACTTGAGAGTCTCCGCCAGGTTCCCCGTGCGGAAATCTCTCTCTCTCTCTCCTTCAACTTTTTCCCTGGACTTTAGACAGAAACCCAGAACCGCGCGGCCGCTGCCGCGGCCGCGCAACCTAATGTCATCTTAGTATCAGCAGTATGTAATGGTTCCTTCTTAATGGGTCGGACTTTTGTGGGTGATCCTAACAAGAATAGTAAGTATTTTGTTGAAATATTGAAGGCAATCAAAATGGTAGCCATCTCTCTAGACTGAACTAAGCTATATCCCCATGCCGGCTGAGAAGAAATATCCTTCTTTCTCGGGAAGAAACGCGGCGTGGTGTCAAACATAGTGTGATGTCCATTAAGCAAACAGACCTGGTGGCGTGGGAATGGGAAATAAGGGGAAAAATTAGGTACATGGACCAGCGGGACGCTGGTGGTATCTCGAGCCAGAGCCGATATCAGCGCAAGACCTTTGGTTCCAGAAACTGCTTCCAGACACTCTACTAGACTATCAACTAAGCCAGAGCCCCACGCCGGCTGATGACGGGAAATAACCATCCTCTTCGGTTTTTTTCCCTTTGTCAGACAGCGTGGCGATTACTAAACAGGCGTGAACTCGGTGGCGCGGGGCAAGGGGGAAAAAGAAAAGTTAGGTAACAAACAGCAGGACTTAATATCTCTATATGCTTAGTAATGGAGAATTATCAAATGCCTCATTGGCAATAGGACTGTCTTTTTCTTTTTGGGGGGAAACCCCAGCAACGGTAGTGAGTTGTGTGTTGAAACATGGGATGTAATCGAGATAAGCGCAAATGAAGTGAAACTTATCACGTACAAGGGTGGGGACTAGGGAGGTGGGAGGGGGCGGCAGATATACTGGGGGGGTTGGGGATGGAAGATGGGCACTGGTGAAGGGAGGGGTGTTTGAATATTGTATAACTGACATAATCCTGAGAACTTTGTAACCCTCCACTTGGTGATTCAATAAAAAAAATAAAAAATTAAAAAAAAAAAGAAAAAAGAAAATAAAATAAAAATAAAAAAATAAAAACTAATGAGTGTTTTTTCCTCATTCATACCATTTAAGTAGCAGAGAAATTATCTACTTGTATATCTCAATATATCTATTGAACTCAGACTTATTCCTTAGTCCAATCAATTTTTTTCTCTTCTATTTTTTCTTTAGCACAGCAATTTACCAAGTCATTCATACCACATTTGTGTTGGCCTTTCAATGTTCCAACACCAATCCCACACCAGTGTGACCTTCCCGTCAACCGTGTCTTCTGCCTCACACACCCCACCCCACCCTGAACCCAACTTTTTGCAGGCACAAACAAATTTACTTCATATTGTTAGTTACAACACAAAGTAAAATGGAATGAACAAAACCTAGATCAATAAGAGTCCATTTATGCTAATTATTATCGCTCACAAAGATGTTACTGAAATCATCGAAGATTTACTGGGCTGGTTGGTGTTAACTGTGTTATTATTGTTTACCATCCCTGAACTTAGTGGGGTTCTAGGCAACTTTTTCATCAGAGATGGAGCAGTTTTGGTGACTCGGCAGCCTGATGCAGTTCCTTTGTGGCTCTGGGCTGTTTCTATGTTGGACGGTGTTGGGTGTGGCTACATAGGCTGCTTTGCCTTCATGGGGAAAAGGATCTGCCTGTCCCGGTTCTGTGAAGGCCCGGAGTTTTATCCTTGGCCACCTAAGTGAGTGAGGTGCTTCCCTACAATTGCATCCTCACACTCAGTTCCGCACAGCACGATACAGAAACTAAATCGGTCATCCAAATATCCCACCCTTCTTTCTTTGCCTGAACTCATAGCAGTTTCTCCTTCAATGCGCATACCCTTTTTGTTCACTTCTATTTGCCTTTCATACTTTATCACTGTATCACTGTATCACTGCCATCCCATTGTTCATCGATTTACTTGAGCGGCTGCCAGTAATGTCTCCATTTGTCCAGCCCTGAGATTTTAGCAGCCTCTCCTTACTCGTTTTTTCACTTTAGTGCTTTTACTTTTATGTTTAATATTTTATATTATTTTTGAATCAACACACTCACTAATTTTGAATTTAGTCTTTGGCTTGGATTGTCATTAAAGAAATGAGACAGAATTAACCCTAGATTCTGCTAGTCTTGCCTACTGCTTCCTTCATAAGCCATTCTCTTCATTTCTTCTCTATTTTAGATCCCAAGTGTTAATAAAAGACAAGTTGTCCTTTAATAGGTTAATAGAGAAACTAAGTTTAGAAAAAAATGAAATCTTTTACATGAAGTATGGCTTTGATGAGTTTCTAGAAAATCCTGTTATACCTGCCAGTGTTTTCCCTTCTTTCTCTTTCTTTATATCTTCTGCAACAACACATATATTTTCTCCAAGTAAAATATATCTTGGCTAAATAAGAGGAAGATCATCTGATAAGAAAGATATAAATCATATTAAATTACTTTCAAAAAGTTATCTATATATAATAAAGAGTCAAAATAAATACCCTTCAAACTATAATATTGGTGATAGTTTATTTTATTGCCCTCTTCACAAAAATTTCTCAAAGAATTTTACGGTGATTTTATATATATATATATATATATATATATATGTGTGTGTGTGTGTGTGTGTGTGTGTGTGTGTGTGTGTGTGTGTGTATACTTATATACCGGTTCAAATGATGTTTACGTGCAGAAAACCTAAATCATTATAGCTTATAATATCTTTATGGGTGAAAATATTTTATTTATATCAGTCTAAATCTTGAGTCACACAGGAAGAGTAATGGTAGTTAATGTAAAAAGAGTCTATATAATACATTTCCAGCAGGACCATTGGAATCATAAGTTATTTAATTAAGTTATTTTCTTTCCAGGGGAGGGAAGATGTTTGGGCTACACTTCTGGCTCAGTTTTCTATGATCACTGCTGCAGTGCTCAGGGAAACTGCTGGGTTCAGTCACATGAAAGGCACTCACCTTAACCACTGAACTATCCATCCAGTCCTATAAACAAATGTACTTACTACATACAAAGAGAGCCACATGAGCAGTGACTTGAAAGAGAAATGGAATAGAAAGTTACAAGAGGAGGAAATCAACATATTCAACTCTGGATTCTGGAATTCATTCTTTCCCTTGGCAAGAAACAGTCATATATGAGAAATGACAATGAATGTCAGTACCAATATCTTTCTCATGATTAATATTAATTTTTAAAGTAATAAAATAAATTAATATTAATTTTGGGCCATGTCCAAGAAATATCAAGGGTCACTCCTGCTCTACACTCAAGAATCACTCCCAGTGATTCTTGGGGGACCTTATGGGATGCTGCTAATCAAACCCAGGTCAGACATGTGTAAGGCAAGTGTCTTTCTTTCTGCACTATCTCTCAGGACCTAATCTTTTTTTGTTTTCTGTAATGCCAGGAAAAATATTTTTTCTCTTCCCTCTCTATAAAAATCCATAAAAAATTTACTCTTATAAAAGCTGTTTATGTAAGTAGAAAGACTTGTCCCACTGTTAAGAAAACCAATCCTCATTAAATGGAAACACTTGCTGTGGCAAGAGTGAAAATTTATTAGTATATACACTAAATTTACAATTTTTTAAACACTCAAAAGGAATGATGGATATTTTAGATTAAAAAAAGTATGTAATTTCCAGTTCCAGCCTTCGTAAATGATTTGGAAAAAATAATCTTGGAGAATTTATATATGTTCTTGTAAATGTTTTATATGAAGAGTAAAGAAAAGGTTAGAAATTTTGCTAAGACTTGTCCTTTCCTCCTCATAGCCCAAATATAATATTTTGTACATCGTATGTGTTAGCTTTCCTGTTATAACAGACCTCCACAAATCTGGTGACTTACGGTATATAAAATTATTTTATTCCTAGTTTTGTGATTTAAAAAAAAGGGGGGGCGGGAACTAGGTTTCAATAGAGCACTTTAAAATCCTGGGAAAGAACTCATCTGAACTCATTCATGTGATTGATAGGTCTCAGTCGTAGAAAGTTGTAGAATTGGTTTGTTTATTTACTTGCTGTCAGCCAGGGTCACCTTAATTTAAATCTCTCCTCTCAGAATCAGCTATAACATGTTAAAACCTTTTTTTTTTTTAATTTTATTTATTTTTAATTAGAGAATCACCGTGAGGGTACAGTTACAGATTTATACACTTTTGTGCTTATACTTCCCTCATACAAAGTTAGGGAACCCATCCCTTCACCAGTGCACATTCTCCACCACCCGTAAACCCAGCGTCCCTCCCACCCTCCCCAATCCCATCTCCCCCCCACCCCACCCTGCCACTGTGGCAAGGCATTCCCTTCTGTTCTCTCTCTCTAATTAGCTGTTGTGGTTTGCAATAAAGGTGTTGAGTGGCCGCTGTGCTCAGTCTCTAGCCCTCATTCAGCCCGCAACTCCCTTCCCCCACATGGCCTTCGACTACAATGTAGTTGGTGATCGCTTCTCTGAGTTGCCCTTTCCCCGGAACGTGAGGCCAGCCTCGAAGCCATGGAGTAAACCTCCTGGTACTTATTTCTACAGTTCTTAGGTGATAGTCTCCCACTCTGTTATTCTATATACCATAGATGAGTGCAATCTTTCTATGTCTGTCTCTCTCTTTCTGACTCATTTCACTCAGCATGAAACTTTTCATGCCCATCCACTTAACTACAAAATTCTTGACCTCCTTTTTTCTAACAGCTGCATAGTATTCCATTGTATAGGTGTACCAAAGTTTCCTCAACCAGTCATCCGTTCTGGGGCATTCGGGTTTTTTCCAGATTCTGGCTATTGTAAACAGTGCTGCGATGAACATACATGTGCAGATGTTGTTTCGATTGTACTTTTTTGCCTCTCTGGGATATATTCCCAGCAGTGGTATTGCTGGGTCAAATGGGAATTCAATATCTAATTTTTTGAGAATCGTCCAAATTGTTTTCCAGAAGGGCTGAACCAGTCGGCATTCCCACCAGCAGTGAAGAAGGGTCCCTTTCTCCCCACATCCTCTCCAACAGCGGTTGCTTTTGTTCTTTTGGATGTGTGCTAGTCTCTGTGGTGTGAGGTGGTATCTCATGGTTGTTTTGATCTGCATCTCTCTGATGATTAGTGATGCAGAGCACTTTTTCATGTGCCTTTTGGCCATTCGTATTTCTTCCTTGGTAAAGTTTCTGTTCATTTCTTCACCCCATTTTTTGATGGGGTTGGATGTTTTCTTCTTGTAGAGTTCAACCAGTGCTTTATATACCATTGATATCAACCCCTTATCTGATGGGTATTGTGTAAATATCCTTTCCCATTCTGTGGATAGTCTTTGTATTCTGGTCACTGTATCTCTTGCGGTGCAGAAGCTTTTAAGTTTAATGTAGTCCCATTTGTTGATCTCTGTTTTTACTAGATTGCTTAGTTCCGTGTCACCTTTGAAGATACCTTTATCTTCAATATCGTGGAGGGTTTCGCCGACCTTGTCTTCAATGTACCTTATGGTTTGTGGTCTAATGTTGAGGTCTTTAATCCATTTTGATCTGACTTTTGTGCATGGTGTCAGGTCAAAGTCTAAACCCATTTTTTTGCATGTGGTTGTCCAGTTGTGCCAGCACCATTTGTTAAAGAGGCTTTCCTTGCTCCACTTCACATCTCTTGCTCCCTTATCAAAGATTAGATGGTCATACATTTGGGGTTGTGTGTAGGGATATTCCACCCTGTTCCATTGGTCTACGGCTCTGCCTTTGTTCCAGTACCATGCTGTTTTAATTGTTACTGCTTTGTAGTAAAGTTTGAGGTTGGGGATGGTGATGCCTCCCATCATCTTTTTCCCAAGAATTGTTTTAGCTATCCTTGGACGTTTGTTATTCCATATGAATTTTAGGATTGCTTGATCCATTTCTTTGAAGAGTGTCATGGGTATATTTATAGGGATCGCATTGAATCTGTATAATGCTTTAGGGAGTATTGCCATTTTGACAACATTGATTCTCCCTATCCATGAGCAGGGTATATGTTTCCATTTCCTCATGTCCTCTTTGATTTCATGGAGTAGCGTTATGTAGTTTTCTTTGTAAAGGTCTTTTACTTCCTTGGTTAAGCTGATTCCGAGGTACTTGATTTTCTGGGGCACGATTGTGAATGGGATTGCTTTTTTCATGTCCCTTTCCTCTGCCTCATTGTTTGCATATATGAAGGCCATGGATTTTTGGGTATTGATTTTGTAGCCTGCAACTTTACTGTATAAGTCTATTGTTTCTAAGAGTTTCTTAGTAGAGGTTTTAGGCTTCTCTAGATATAGTATCATGTCGTCTGCAAATAGTGAGAGTTTGATTTCTTCCCTTCCTATCTGGATGCCCTTAATCTCTTTTTCTTGTCTGATAGCTATCGCAAGTACTTCCAGTACTATATTGAAGAGGAGTGGTGAGAGTGGGCATCCTTGTCTTGTGCCTGATCTCAGAGGAAAGGCCCTTAGTTTTTCCCCATTGAGGATAATGCTTGCCGTAGGCTTGTGATAGATGGCTTCGACTATCTTGAGGAAAGTTCCTCCAAACCCCATTTTGGCGAGTGTTTTCATCATGAAAGGATGTTGGATCTTGTCAAATGCTTTCTCTGCATCTATTGATATGATCATATGGTTTTTATCTTTACTTTTGTTGATATGCTGGATTATGTTGATTGATTTCTGAATGTTAAACCATCCTTGCATCCCTGGGATGAATCCCACTTGGTCGTGATGTATGATCTTTTTGATGAGTTGTTGGATCCTATTTGCCAGTATTTTGTTGAGGATCTTCGCATCGGTGTTCATCAGGGATATTGGTCTGTAATTTTCTTTCTTAGTGATGTCTTTGTTTGCTTTTGGTATTAGGGAGATGTGTGCTTCATAGAAACTGTTTGGGAGATTTCCTGTTTTTTCAATTTCCTGGAAAATTTTGAGGAAATCAGGTAGCAGGTCTTCTTTAAATGTTTGGAAGAATTCGCCAGTGAAGCCATCTGGGCCTGGGCTTTTGTTTTTGGGGAGGTTTTTGATCACAGCTTCAATTTCCTTAACATTGATGGGTCTATTCAGGTATTCCAAGTCTTCTTTGTTCAGTCTTGGGAGATTGTAAGAATCGAGGAATCCATCCATTTCTTTTAGGTTCTCCTGTTTTGTGGCATATAGACTTTCGAAGTAGTCTCTAATGATCTTTTGAATCTCACTGGTTTCTGTTATGATGTCCCCCTTTTCATTTCTGATTCGATTTATTAGGGTTCTTTCTCTTTCTTTCTTTGTGAGTCTTGCTAGCGGTTTATCAATCTTGTTTATTTTCTCGAAGAACCAGCTCTTTGTTTCATTGATCTTTCAGATTGTCATTTTGGTTTCCATGTCATTAATTTCTGCTCTAATTTTTATTATTTCTTTCCTTCAATCTGGTTTGGGTTCCCTTTTCTGGTCCTTTTCTAAGGTCTTGAGTCGTGAAGTCAAGCTGTCTATGTGGGCCCTTTCTTCCTTCCTGAGGAATGCTTGGAGAGCTATAAATTTTCCCCTTAACACGGCTTTAGCTGCGTCCCATAGGTTTTGGCAGCTCGTGTCTTCATTCTCATTTGTTTCTAAGTATTTTTTGATTTCTTCCTTGATTTCCTTCCTGACCCACTCATTGTTCAACATTGAATTGTTTAATTTGCAAGTGTTTGACTTGATTCTCCGTGTCAGTGAGTGGTTAGCTTCTATCTTCAGCGCATCGTGGTCTGAAAAGATGGTTGATACAATTTCTATTTTTCCGATTCTATTGAGGTATGTTCTGGGGCCCAGTACATGGTCTATTTTAGAAAATGTTCCGTGTGCACTGGAAAAGAATGTGTATTCTTTCTTTTGGGGGTGTAAGGCCCTGTATAGGTCTATTAGGCCTCTCCAATTTCTTCTTTCAGAGTCAGTGTTTCCTTGTTGAGTTTTGTTCTTGTCGATCTATCTAGAGGCGATAAGGCCATATTGAAGTCTCCGACTACTATTGTGCTGTTAGTGATGTCCTCTTTGAAGTCTGCTAGGAGTTGTTTTAAATATTTAGCTGGTCGCTCATTAGGTGCATATATGTTTAAGAGTGTGATTTCTTCCTGTTGAACATATCCCTTGATAAACAGAAAATGACCTTCGCTGTCCCTTTTAATCTTTTTCAACCTGAAATCTATGTTGTCGGATATTAGGATGGCCACTCCAGCTTTTTTACGGGGGTTGTTTGCTTGCAGGATTGTTTTCCATCCTTTGACTTTGAGTCTATGTTTACTCTGTTTGTTCAGGTGTGTTTCTTGCAGGCAGCAGAATGATGGGTTTAATTTCTGGATCCATTTTGCCACTCTGTGTCTCTTGATGGGTGCATTTAGGCCGTTGACGTTGAGAGAGATTATTGTGATAGGATTTTGTGTCATATTTCTGTGGTATTTGTTGTTTTTATGTGGCTCCACCTTGTCTTACAGTAGCCCCTTGAGACCTTCTTTCAAGTTTGGTTTTGAGTCTATGAAGGACCTGAGCTGTTGTTTATCCGAGAAGTAGTGTATGGTTCCTTCGAGTTTGAGTGAGAGTTTAGCCGGATAAAGTATTCTTGGTGAGGCATTCATTTCGTTGAGTCTTTTCACTATGTCCCACCATTGTCTTCGGGCTCGGAGGGTTTCCTCTGACAGGTCTGCTGTAAATCTGAGGGGTGCTCCTTTGTATGTAATTTCCTTCTTTGACCTTGCTGCTTGCAGAATTGTGTCTCTATCCATAGCATCCGTCATTCTGACTATGATATGCCTTGGAGTCTTTTTATTCGGGTCTCTTTTTGCTGGTACTCTTCGGACTCCTTGTATCTGGATGCCTGCCTTCTCCAGCTCTGGGAATTTCTTAGCAATGATGTCTTTGACTGTGTTTTTTTCATTGGGGTTACTTCCCTGTGGTTCTGGTACTCCAATGATTCTTATGTTGTTTCTTTTGAAGTCATCCCCCAGGGCTCTGATTCGCTCTATAGCCATTTTGAGGTCTTTGGCCATGATTTGTTGTTGTCTATAAGCTTTCTGCAGCTCATCTTCCAGGTCGCTGATTCTTTCTTCAGCTGTAGTCATTCTACTGTTGAGGGCATCTAGTGAGATTTTTATTTCATCTACCGATTCCTTTATTTGTGAGATTTCCGTTCGAAGATTTGAAATTTCTGCTCTCATTTCTGCTCTCATTTCTTCCTGAATTTTCTTGGTAGACCGTTCCAGCGCTTCATTCATCCCCTCCCTTAGTTTATTGGATGTCTGTTCCATGGTTGCTTGGAGTAGGTCGACTCTCCTCCAAATCTCCTCTCTAAATTGTTTATCTGAGAGGTCATAGATGTGAGTAGCCCCCATTGATGTTTCTGGAATTTTTTCTTCTTCCCTCTCTTGGTGGAGGGGATTTTCGCTGCTTCTTCATATTGTTACGGAAGTATAGAGTTGGAGCTCTGTAGTTATTTGTTCCTTTTTCCTTCTTGTGGAAAGAAGGTTTTCTGATCGTGCTAAACTTCCGTTATTAAATGAGAGCTTTTATAGTGTCAGACTAAGCTAATGGCTATTTTGTGTGTTAGAGATTGCAAAAGTGAATTTTCAAAAACATACAAGTACTGATTGAGCTGAGGTAACAAAGAATAACTGCGGCCGCCGCTCTGAGAGGAGGCCACGCCCACTTTTAGACGACGCCCACTAACATACAGGACACGCCCCTAGTGTCTTCCTGCGAGGGCGGGCCGCAGTTAGGGGGCCGGGGAGGAGCCGGGGCGCAGAGGACACGGGCTCGGGCGGGTGGAAGGTCTCGGGGAGTCCAGGCGGCGGGAAGCGGGGCGCGGGAGGGCATGCCCGAGGGTCCGGGAAGGTACCTGAGAGGGCGGGCCGCAGTTAGGGGGCCCGGGGAGGAGCCGGGGCGCAGAGGACACGGGCTGGGGCGGGTGGAAGGTCTCGGGGAGTCCAGGCGGCGGGAAGCGGGGCGCGGGAGGGCATGCCCGAGGGTCCGGGAAGGTACCTGAGAGGGCGGGCCGCAGTTAGGGGGCCCGGGGAGGAGCCGGGGCGCAGAGGACACGGGCTGGGGCGGCTGGAAGGTCTCGGGGAGTCCAGGCGGCGGGAAGCGGGGCGCGGGCATGTTAAAACCTTTTTGCTGGTGTTTCTGATTTCCAATTTACCCACCTCTGCATATTCTGATTTCAGCCAGAGATATCCAAAACTCCTGAGGTTGGTATTACCCAGATAATCCAGGATAATCTTGTTATCTTTGAACTCTAAATCGAAATTTGGGACCATAAAACAAAGCTCTCAGAGCGTGCGGCCACATTCGAAGCCGTGCGACCTCTTATAGCTTAGTTCTCCCTTTCAGAGAACCAGGCAAAGTACCAAGAGCATCCTGCCCACGCAGCAGAGTCTGGCAAGCTCTCTGTGGCAAATTTGATATGCAAAATACAGTAACAATGATGGGTCTCATTCCCCTGACCCTGAAAGAGACTCCAATGTGGCACCACTGGGAAGAATGAGTAAAAAGAGGTCGCTACAATTTCAGGGTTAGGACGAATGGGGACATTACTGGAGTCTGCTCAAGCAAATCAATGATCAATGGAATGACAGTGATACAGTGATACAATGAAATCTAAATTTGATATAGAAAATTGATTTGTACCCATTACACAAGCTTTACAAGCAATGATATGGTCAAAATTCCAGGAATTAAGTTGTGAACATCACTGATGAATCACTATTAAGGCTGTCTTATCAATTGATTGAGAGAAGGCTCTCAGGTGATTAGAAAAATATAAAGATAGCAAAGAACTGAAAATGCTATATAGATAGCATTTTATATATATATACAACATATATATACAGCACACACATATCTATCAGAGAAGAAACAACTGAGACTATTTTCATCTATGTTCTTAATTTCCATATACATTAGTACCTCATCACCCTCCTCGTGTTTTCTTCCCATAGTCTTTGTCCTGTCTGAATATATACATGTACTATGCACTCCCTATCCAAGGTATCACCTCTTTCCAGAATTTAAGATAGATGCCTCTCCTACAGCCAGTGACATTTTTAACAATTCTTTCTTTCTCAAGATTCCTAAGTATTCTGTCAGAATACTGAACAGAATTCTGACTGAACCATTACCTCTTGCCAATGATTTGGTAATGTAAATCTCAGTTACTCCAAGTAACAATTGTAATAGTTCAGAATATATGATAGGATATAGCAAAATGCCTAGATGCTATCTCAGATCTTCCCTTACCAGCTGCGTTCTTCTAAATAAGTTAGTGAAATTCTCTACACCTCAGTTTCTCAATGTGTAAAGATGAATAATAGCAAGAAATACTTTCTTTGAGTCAACAATGTAGCACAGAATGCTTAAAATGCCTTCAAGCACATAGTAGGTACTCAATATGTGTTAATTGTTAATAATTGTTATAATGATTTTAGAATACATATTATTCTTAGATTGTAATAAAGCTCAAATTATTGATGGTAGAGAATTTGCCTCATGTTTCTGTGTACAACTATTGCAATAGAATTTGTAAATAAATAATGACTCTAAGCATTATATTTAATTTTATGTCAACAAAATTTTGTCTGATAATATGATTAAAAAACACCAGGATTTAAAGTTGCCAACACTTTCAAAACAAAAAAAGTACTATTTGATTATCCTACACTGTTATTTTCAAGGGAAAAAAGTAAATGCACATTAATTTTATTTTGACCTAAGATTTCAAATAAAATATATTTGTGACTGATACTTCCAGTAGGAAGTTGTCAAGAAAAGCAACAGTTCATTAATGTCATTTACCCAAGGCTTTAAGCTCTTAAACATAAAAACACTTTACGTATATTTCCATTAAGTGATTTTAAGGTGATTATATTTATAAAATGAATTCCTTTTAGAGAATTAAATTTATTATTATCATCACAATAATTATTATTGCAAATGGAAAAATAATTTACTCAATAAGCTAATATTATTTAATGGTGTTAGGCAGAGTGCTAAAAGTAAATCATAACACTAACTGTCAACATGTAAAGACATATTAGATGTAAGGATTACTGTCTCACATCTTGGAGACTTTGAGAAAGTAAGTTTCCTGAAAGGCAGAAACCTAGCTTTTGGAGCTTCCCACATGAAAATTCTGTGATTGCATTCTTTCAAGCCCTTGGACTTTTAGTAAAGAAGTTGCAGATCAATAAGTGTCTGATCAAATGTATTTGATATGACTTCCTTCCTTCCCATAGCTTATCAGTGTTCAGTTCGCATTCCAAACTTTATTTTTAATTTGAGGACAGGACATCCTAGTGACTTAGGGGGCATTCCTAGGAATGCTTGGGGAAACCGTGTTGTTCCAGGTATGACTTGGAAAAATAGCCTTCTCTCTCTCAGAACCAATAGCTTTCATTTTCAGCCACACCCAGTCAGACGCAAGTGCTTACTCCGGATCTACACTCAGATCACTCATGGTCTGCTAGGAAGAGGGCTAGGTAAGGGAGGGAGGGAGGGAAGAAGGGAGGAAGGGAGGGAGGGAGGGAGGGAGGGAGGGAGGGAGGGAGGGAGGGAGGGACCACATGGGATGCTTGAGATCAAACCTGGTTGGCCAGGTGCAAGACAGGTTCCCAACCAACTACCATATCTCTGGCTCTATCCTTCACTTTCAAAGCTCAAGAAAGATATTATGAAGTCAATCTAACATCTTAAACTCAGACATGGGGACCACAGTAGGCTCTTCACCCTCCCCAGGCTTGAAGTCTGGCTCCCACACAAAGGGAGGCTGAACCTTCAACGTTTAGCTCAGGAACTGCCTCCCCTGATGGGCACCTCCCCCAAGATGTCAATCTAACATCTCAAAATCAGGTGTGTGACCACAGCAGGCTCTTTACCCTTCTCCTTCTAAAGTCTGGCCTCCACACAAAGGGAAGGCTGGACCCTCAGCATTTTACCTCTGGAACTACTCTTCATGGCACCCCTTTAAAACTTAGAGCCAAAATTAATAAGCTGGCAGTCCAAAAAATATTCCAAAAGAGTTGGTTCTAAAAGAAAATCTAAAAGAAAATCAACATAATCCAAAAACCAGTAGCAAGACTCACAAGAAAAGAGAGAGAAAAAACCTTCCTCATCAGAAATGAAAGAGGGCACATCACAATGGAAAACACATAAATTCAAAGGATCTTAAGTCATTACTTTGAGAATCTTCATGCTGCGAAACAACAGAATCTCAAAGAAATAGATAAATTCCTGCACTCCTATAATGTCTCAAGGCTGACCCAAAAAAATTTGAAATACTTGAACATACCTATCACTATTGAGGAAATTGAAATAGAAATCAAACTTCTCCCCTGAAAAGAAAGCTCTGGCCCAGATGGATTCACTTTTCAATTCTTTCAAACCTTTAAAAAGGACGTAATCAAGGTAAAGAGAAAATGAAATGAAATTTATCAGCTACGCAGGCAGGGGTGGGGGGGTGGGGGAGTGGGAGGTATACTGGGGTTTTTGCTGGTGGAATATGGGCACCGTGAAGGGACGGGTGTTCAAGCATTGTATAACTGAGACATAAGCCTGAAAACTTTGTAACTTTCCACATAGTGATTTAATAAAATAAATAATTTTTTTTAAAAAAAGGATCTACTCCCGTACTTTTCAAGCTTTTCTGGGAAATTGAAGAAACAGAAACACTTCCAAACAGTTTTTATAAGGCAAATATCACCCCAAAACAAAAACAGACAAACATCACAAAAAAAAAGAGAGTGAGAATTATAGGCCAATAACCCTGATGAGCACAGATACAAAGGTTCTCAACAAAATACTAACAAATAGAATCCAACAGCTTATCAAAAAAAATGGTCATACACCAAGTAGGATTCATCCTGGGAATGCAAGGATGGTTTAACACTCGCAAGTCAATCAACATAATACAACTTATCAATTAAAGATAAAAACGATCATATCAATATACACAGAGAAGCATTTGACAAGACCTATAACCCATTTATAATAAAAAAGAAAAAAAAACCTCAACAAAATGGGAGTTGAAAGAACTTTCCTCAGTGTAATCAAAGCCATGGACCACGAGACCCACAGCAAACATTATTATCAATGGGAAAAAAAATAAAGCCTTTTCTCTAAGACCGAGGACAAGACAAGATTACCCATTTACCGCTTCTATACAGTATATTACTGGAAGTACTTGACATAGCAGTTGGATAAGAAAAAGATATCATGAGCATTTATATAGGAAAAGAAGAAGTCAAGGTACTACTATTTTCAGATGATTTGACACTATACTTAGAAAATCAAGTCTCTGCAAAAAGCTCCTAGAAACATTAGATTTGTATAGTAAAGTGACAGTTTGCAAAATCAATACTCAATTGATTTTCTACATATAAATAATGAAAGAGGAGAAATAGATATTTGAAAAACAATCCCACATTTGTGCCTCAGAAATCATCTCAATAAAGAGGTGAAGGACTGTTTAATCATGAAAGGACTAGGAAATCCGCACCTCTCTTGCTGCCTGTGTTCAGCGGTCTCGGGCTATTTCCCTACCCAGGATGGCCAATGCTATGGGTGGACAAAGGAGGAAATGAGGCTGCCAGGCTGCTTGGTGATCAGTTTCCATTTATTCCATTCTCCCCACGCACCTGTTCCAATCTCACTAAGCCTCTCATTCTCGTCTCCTCGTGTCTCTCCCACTCATCTCTCTATGCTCCTTCCTTGGTCTCTCTCTAATCTCTCTCCATCTCCCAGCATTGGGGGTAGCAACTACAGCTAAGGTTGTCTGGTAATACAATCAACATAGGAATGCCCTTCCAGATCAGGTTCAAGGGCAAAATACTATTTAGGGGTTTTTCTTCTTTCCTGATTCCAATAACTTAATTAACATCTAAATTAACATCTTAATTCTACTTCTTAATATTAGTTATTTTGTATGGACACAGTAAGAGTACATTAAGCTTGTAGGGTGGCTCTCCTGGGAGCATCTCACAATAGATCTCAGATTACAGTGCTCAGGCCATATTAATCTTCCCTAACTCCAGCAGGGTCCTAATCCAGTTGTTACTTTTTGGACCATGATAGGACCATGATAGAATTTGCCCATGACCATGCTCTTAACTTATAGTTAAGTATTATGGCACTTTGGCCTGGCCCATTTTGATGCTAGGGTAGCTCAGTGCTTGACATGGATCCAAGCAATCCTCATCAGGACCCTGATTTTGGGGTGCTAAGAAGTAAGGGTAACTGAGGCTTAAGTTGAGAAAACAGATGCCCAGGAGTGAATATCATTCAGAGTCAATTAACTCCCAAGTTACAAAGGCATAGCAATAACTGTCTTCTTGTGTCTATACAAAAAGGACATTGCTCTTAATTAACTATGCAAAGGACTTAAGGAGAAGAGAAAATCAATATTTACAAGCTAACAGAGTCTGATTAGGAGATAAATAGACCCGTTGGGGAGGCAGAGTACAAAGAAAGTGGTTACAAATACACACAGAGGGATGGGAGCACTGTGAAGGGAGTAACCCAATTAACCCAAGCTCCGTGTGACAAGGCAGAAAGGACAAACCAATATTATCCTACAAAGGACTTGTACAAAGAAAACTACAAAACACTAATTCAAGAAGAGGACACGAGGAAACGGAGACACATCCCCTGCTCATGAATTGGAAGAATTAACATTGTCAAAATAGATATACTCCCCAAAACACTATATAGATTTAATACAGTCTCTATAAGGATATGCATGACATTTTTTCAAATAAATAGATCAACCACCCCTGAAATTTATATGGAACAATAAACCCCCACGAACAACTAACGCAATCCTTAGGGAAAAGAAGATGGGAGGCATCAGTTCTCCAACTTCAAACTGTACTACAAAGTAGTAATAATTAAAGTGGCATGGTATTGAAATAGAGACAGGCCCACAGACTAATGGAATCCAGTTGAATAGACTAAAACAGACCCACAAATATAGGTCACTTAATCACTGATAAAGGAGCAAAAGAATGTGAAGTGGAGCAGGGAAAGACTCTTCAACAAATGGTGCTGGGAAAACTAGATAGTTACATGCAAAAAAAATGAACTCTGATCTCTGTCTAGTGCTAGGCACAAAAGTCAGACCACAATGGAATAAAGACCTCAATATAAGACATGAATCCATAAGGTAGATGGTGGAAAATGTAGGTATAACCTTCCATGACATTGAAGCTAAAGGCGTACTTAAAGATGAGACGTTACTGACCAACCAAGTGGAAGCAAAGATAAATAAATGGAACTATTTTAAGCTAGGAAGTGTCTGCACCTCAGAAGGAATGGTGGCCGAAATACAGAGACAGCTCATGGAATGGGAAAAATTATTTACCCAATTCCCATCAGATAAGGTGTTAATATTCAGATAAATAAGGCACAGGTAGAACTTTAAAAGAAAAAAAATCCTCAAAACACATAAAAAATGAGAAGAAATATACAGAAACTTTCTCAAAGAAGAAATAGATATAGCCAAAGGACACATAAAAAATGTTCTACATAGCAAATCGTAAGGGAGATGAAAATCAAAACAACAGTGAGATACCACTTTACATAACAGAGACTACACACATCAAAAATAAGAACAACTAGTGTTGGTATGGATGCAGGGAGAATGGTGGGAATTCATTGTTGGTGGGGATGCCGACTTGTCCAGACTCTTTGGAAAACAACATGGACATTCCTATAAAAACTAGAAGTTGAGCTTTCAGATGACCCACTTTGGGGAATAGTCCTCTGGAGTGCAAAAACACACAGCAGAAATGACATCTGCATTTGTATGTTCATTGCAACACTATTCATGATAGCCAGAATATGGAAATGACCTGAGGCAGTTGACTGGTTAAAGAAACTATGGTACATCTACACAATGGAATACTATACAGATGTTTTATAAATGTATTGACATGAAGAGTATCATGCTGAGTGAAATAAGTTAGAAGGAGAAGGATAGAATGACTGCACTCATTTGTGGGATATAAAATATACATAGTATGAGACTAACACCCCAGTAACAAGGGCCAAGATGAATGGTCCAGGTGGGAAGACTGCCTCAAGGGCTAGGGGAGAGGGCAGTTGGGATAGAGAAGAGACCACTATGACAATGATGGTTGGAAGGGATAGCTTGGATGGGAGATATGTAAAGGACCAAATATGATGGGCATTTCAGTATCTGTATTGCAAACTGTAAGACCAAAAAAGAAGAGAGAGGAGAAATAATAATAATAATAATAATAATAATTAAGAAGAAGAAGGAAGAAGAAGAAGAAGAAAGAAGAAGAAAAAGAAGAAGAAGAAGAAGAAGAAGAAGAAGAAGAAGAAGAAGAAGAAGAAGAAGAAGAAGAAGAAGAAGAAGAAGAAGAAGGAGAAGGAGAAGGAGAAGGGGAAGGAGAAGGAGAAGGAGAAGGAGGAGAAGAAGAAGAAGAAGAAGAAGAAGAAGAAGAAGAAGAAGAAGAGGAAGAAGAGGAAAAAAGAGGAGAAGGAATATTGAGAAAGAGGAGGAGGAGGAGGAAGAGGAAGAGTCCATAGAGGGAGGATGGCAGGAGGGATACCAGGGATATTGGTAGTGAAAAATGTATACAGGTGAAGGGATGATTGTTGGAACATTGTATGACTAAAATATGATCACGAAAGCTTTGTAACTGTATCTCACGGTGATTTAATTAAAATATTTTTAAATGAAAAAACTTATGAATAAACCAAACACGTCAATTATCAAATTTAATCCACTGGAACTAATTATTTCTTTATATTTGAAGAGGTGGTATTTTCTGAAGAAAAACGTATGAATTAGTATATTTTAATTATAGAATCAGTCTGAAAATGTATGACCCACAGTAGCAACAGACCTATTATCAGTGACTTCAACTTATGGCCATGTTAATAAATCTTGAATGACAAGCAGTTCATAGGTTAATTCAGCAGCTCAACCATGCCAGGCCTTTCTGTCATTTAAGATTCTCTTGACTCCTCCCTTTGATTGCCTGAGGCTGCTGCAAGCCTCACAGTGGCGTGTAACAGCGTTCAAAGGCAAAGGTGGGAAGGAGGGAAGGATCCCAGTCCACATCTCTCTCTCTCTTAATTAGAGAGAAAACTTTTCCCCAAGTCCCTCAGCAGTTACTTTTAGGCTTTGTAGCCAGAAGATGCTTAATCTGAAACCAGGTGAGAAGGTAGAAGATTAATATAATTGACTAGATCAATCTCTGGTCATGTCCTGTCCAGAGAATGAAAATTCTGTTTGCAGAAATGAAAGGAGGACTGACTAATTGGTAGGCAACTAGCAGTGGTGGGATTTCTTCCTTTAGTAATCTCGGAGTGTCATGGCCAACACAGAGCAGTCAGTATACGTTCTACAGCATCTTAGGGATGGAATACATTTCCCATATAATTGCTTCTATAAACATTCCCAAGCAAATGCAGAGCAATAATAAGATAATAAAACCAAGTCAGTGCAGCATCTCTGGCTGTCCCAGTTATGAGTAAGGACTATCAGACTTAAAGAGCTTAGTCTCCTTGCCCAATCTCAGCAACAGTAATTTCAGCAAAGAAACAGGGAGCAGATGAAACTCCAGTCAATGTTTTTCTGACTCCAGGGTTGAAATTATATTTTTAATTTATTTTGATTTTTTTTAACAAATCACTTTGAGATACAGTTATAGACTTAGAAACTTTCGTGATTACTTTTCAGTCATTCAATGTTCAAGTACCCATCCCTCCACCAGTGCCCATCCTCCACCACCAATGTTCACAGTATCCCTCCAGCCACCCCCACCCCTTCTCACCCCCTGCCTCTGTGGCAGGCACATTCCCTCTTACTCTTTCTCTCCTTTGGGGTGTTATGGTTTGCAAGACAGGTACTAAGCAGCCATCATGTTTGGTCCATAGTCTACTTTCTGCACACATCTACCATGCCAAGCTAGCCCTCCAAGCATCATTTGCTTAGTGATCCCTTCTCTATCCCAGCTACCCTTTCCCTCAGCCTGTGAGGCTGGCTTCCAAACTGTGGAGCAATCTTCCTGGCCCTTATCTCTATTATCCTTGGGTGTTAGTCTCCCATTCTGTTACTTTATATTCCACAAATGAGTTCAATCAATTCTTAGCAATGAAGATACACTACCTAAATTCGCTTGAGAACTGCTACTTAAAATTATTGAGATGAATTCTTATTTCGTGTAGTTTGTAGTTTGTAACTTTGTAAAAGTTTTAACATCAATAGCTATTCTTTTAGAATCAAAATGAATTTCTATGGTAGCATAATGATATACAAATAATAGGGGAAAAAACAAACTAGAAACACTAAGGGGAAAAAAACAAACTAGAAACACTTCTGTCATCTTCATGAGAGAAAGTTAATGTGAACAAAACCATCAGGGTGGTGAGCCATGCCAGATTTTAGTTCAAAGTCAAAATAGTCTTAGAAATAAAAGTCTCTCTCCCTCCTTTTCCTCTTTATTTTCTTTCTCTTTCTTTCTCACTCTGTGTTCTTTCTAACTTTCTCCTTTCCCCTTCTCTGTCTGTCTGTCTGTCTGTCTGTCTGTCTGTCTCTCTCTCTCTCTCTCTCTCTCTCACACACACACACACACACACACACACACTTGACCTTGACCAACAGACTGCCTTTGGAAAACTATATTATGCCTGAGTCTTTGTCTTAGAAAAAAATAAACACCTATCTCTCCAGGCTATAACTATGAATAAATAAGTATTATTAATGACTGTAAAAGCCTGGAAAATGTCTAATAAAACTAAGGTATCTTTCAATCAATAATAGATTAATTGAATTTAGTATGGTGGGATTGGAAAATTCATTGTAACTAATTGTCCTTAAAAGCTGTGAATGCCTCTAAGTGTGATATATAGTAGCACACTTCCGAATTTTAGTTGAGGGTCTTGTTATTAGATTAACCTTGAAACATCAATGTCGGCGGCTATAGAGCTCATTTACTAGTTATCTGTGCTCTAAGATGGAAGGTCACCTTTTGTTTTAATATTTAGTTTTATTTTGCTTATGCCTGTGGCTAATGACATCAACCTTAAAATAATGTGATGATGTTACCTCGTGGAACAATACCAATCAATCCCAACAAATATCTGGAGAAATTAAAAATATGCTGCGAAATTGATTGATTGTCTAAACTACATCTTATCATCCAGAAGCTAGTAAGCATAATTTAACTACATGATGAGTGCTACCTATCATTTCTTTTCTGGTTTCAAATTTAACAGCCTCAGAAGAAGCATTGTTCATTTGTTTGCAAAATGTCATTGACACCTATATTAGTCCTCATGGTAGGATAAAAAAGTCCATCCATCTCCTCAAAGCTGCGTGACTTTCACAGAGAGGTGGTGTTTATGTCTCTCTCCTAAAGGCACTTGTAACATTGAAGCATCCCATGGGTTCAGAACACACATTGCACATCCGGATCATTTTCTCTGAACCACAATGGTAGTTCATTTTTGGACATGAACATAAAATATTTATGCTAGCATTTCTCAAGTGTATTTTTATTTCCTAGTGAAAGCAATAAGAGCAAAGGATAGAGAGATAGGAAACATACCAAATATACATTGAATACTTTTTGTTCGCTCGCTTGTTTGGGGGCCATAGTTGGTGATGCTCGGGGCTTACTTCTGGCTCTGCACTCAGGAATCACTCCTGGTAGACTCCAGGTACCTTATGTGGTGCCAAAGATTGAACTCAGTCATGTCAGCGTCATTCAAGAAAAGTGCCGTTCCTACTATTCATCTCTCCGGCCCCTGAGTCCTGTTTTAAACTCTGAGAAAGTAAATCTTACAGATGAGACCATTTGGGCATCATGATAAAAAATAAGTAAAAGCTATAGAAATGGCTTTATATCCTTTGTGCCGCCACGCGAGATCGACCCCGGAGACAACTGAACCACTTTGGACACGAGCGGCGCCCCCAAAATGCCTCCAAACTGTGTGCTCGGAGCTACTGGCCAGGCGCTGCCAGCGGGGTATGGTCTTTTCTCTCTCAACTCTTTCTTTTTGAACGCAGCGAGGCAACAGCCGGTTTTTAGACTATGCAGGAAGCCCGGGAAAGCCGATGGGGCGGGACTTCCGGATCCGGCCTGTGCAGATGATATTTAAGCACAGAGCCATGTGGGGACGCTCCTTAGTGCCGCCACTCAAGATCAACCCCGGAGGCAACTGAACCACTTTGGACACGAGCGGCGCCCCCAAAATGCCTCCAAACTGTGTGCTCCGAGCTACTGGCCCAGGCGCCGCCAGCGAGTGATGCAATTACCAAAAGAATTTTCCCTGGACTTCATATAGAAATCCAAAACCTAATATCTCTTGATTGTCAGCAACATGTAAATGTTCCTTTTTCGCAGGGCTTACCGTGGGGGGAAACTCCAAACAATAGTACTGAGTTTTTTGTTGAAGGGTAAAAGATTGTAGCGATAGAATTTTAGGCAGAATTTTCCCTGGACTTTATATAGAAACCCAAAACCGCGCGGCCACGGCAGCCTAATGTCATCTAATCATCAGCAATATAAAATGGTTCCTTTGTAACGGGTTGGACTTTGGGGGGACCATAATAGGGTTAAAGTTTGTAGTGACATATAATTTCTGGCTGTACTTTCCCTGGACTTTATACAGAAATTCAAAGCTGTGAGGCCGCTACCATGGCCGCGCCACCTAATGTCATTTAATCATAACCAATATGAAATGGTTCCTTTTTAATTGGTCGGACTTTGGTGGGAAATCCTAACAAGAATAGTAAGTCTTTTGCTGAAATATTGAAGGCAATCAAAGTGGTAGCCATCTCTATAGACTGAATTAAGCCATATCTCCACGCCGGCTGAGAAGAAATATCCTTCTTTCTCGGGAAGAAACGTGGCGTGGCGTTAACCATAGTATGATGTCCATTAAGCTGACATGAACCTGGTGGCGTGGGAATGGGATACAAGGGAATAAATTATTATGTACTTGGAACAGCGGGACGCTGGTGGAATCTCGAGCCGGGGCTGATACCAGCGTATTACTTTTGGTTCCAGAAACTGCTGGCAGACATTCTACCAGACTATCAACTAAGCCAGAGCCCCACGCCGGCTGATGACGGGAAATAACATAACATAACCATCTTTTTCATTTTCTTTTTCCCTTTGTCAGGCAGCGTGGTGATTACTAAACAGGCGTGAACTCGGTGGCGCGGGACGAGGGGGGGGGAATAGAAAAGTTATGTAACAAACAGCGGGACTTAGTATCTCTACATTCTCAGCAATGGAGAGCTATCAAATGCTTCCTTGACAGTAGGACTGTCTTTTCTTTTTTGGGGGGAAACCCTAGCAACAATAGTGAGTTATGTGTTGAAACATGGAATGTAACCAAGATAAAGCATAAACGAAGTGAAATTTATCACTTTCAAGGGCGGGGACTGGGGAGGCGCGAGGGGGCAGGAGGTATAATGGGGTAGTTGGTGATGGAATATGGGCACTGGTGAAGGGAAGGGTGTTTGAGTATTGTATAACTGACATAATCCTGAGAACTATGTAACCCTCCACATGGTGATTCAATAAAATTTATATAAAAAAAAAACAAATGGCTTTATACAGTTCAAGGTAAACTTATTACAATAAAAAAAAACCTGCACAATATTAAGTGCATATGATATGTGAGACAAAGCTACTCCACAGGATTATTATCATCTCAAAGCCTTAGAGATATCACACAAAGATGTTTTCTATCTAAAAAATATAGATTAGGCTTTCCAAAACTGAATATTAGTCAGTTACATTGGATATTTTAAAATCCTCATTGGCTTCAATACTAAAATGATTGCTAAAATGGTTTTATCAGGAGCGAGGAGTGACCACACATGATTACAGGTATTACATGGTCATCACTCTTTGCTTTATGCTCTACAAAAGTGAACTGTCCACAATTTTTTGTTCCTGACCCACTCCTATCATCAAAACTATTAATGACTGGTCAAAAGTTTCTCACATGATGCAATTCTGACATAATGGCTGTTTTCCTTTTCCACTTTTAAGGGTTCTTTTAATTATATTATACTAGCCTGGATTGCAGAATATGGTATTTCCATCATAAGGTCAGTTCATATTAGTAGTCTGTATTTATCTGCAACCCAATTTTTTTTCTTTTCTTTGCATTTCTTTTTCATTTCCCTCCCCACCCCCTCCTGTTACCCCTCCTTCTTCTTCCCCCTCCTCCCTCCCTTCCCCTCTCCTCCCCATCCCCTCCCCTCCCCATCTCCTCCCCTCCCCTCTCCTCTCCTCCCCTTCCCTCCCCTCCCCTCCTTTCCCCTCTCCTCCTCTCCCCATCCCTCCCCCTCTCCTCCTCTCCCCATCCCTCCCCCTCTCCTCCTCTCCCCACCCCTCCCCTCCCCTCCCTCCCTCCCCTTCCCTCCCCTCCCCTCTCCTCCCCTCCCCTCCCCTCCCCTCCCCTCCCCTCTCCTCTCCTCTCCTCTCCTCTCCTCTCCTCTCCTCTCCTCTCCTCTCCTCTCCTCTCCTCTCTCCTCTCCCCTCCCCTCTCCTCTCCTCTCCTCTCCTCTCCTCTCCTCTCCTCTCCTCTCCTCTCCTCTCCTCTCCTCTCCTCTCCTCTCCTCTCCTCTCCTCTCCTCTCCTCTCCTCTCCTCTCCTCTCCTCTCCTCTCCTATTTTTCTTTCTTTTCTTTTTTTCCCCATGCATCACAGCCAGCTATACTCAAAGCTTACTCTTGGCTCTGTGCTCAGGGATTATTCTGGTGAGCCCAGGGGACCATATGAGGCATGTTTAATAGAATAATCCTAACAATGAAATTAGAAACACTTGGTTCACTGTTTAGTTCTAGACTTGTACTTTGCATGTATAAAAGAAATCTAATTTAACAATAACAATATGGAACAACCCCATAGTTTAATAAAAAATACTTAATATAATCACATTTCATTGATCATTAATAAAACTTTGGTGATATCAAATAAGCTAATACTTTGTGCCAAAGGAAAGCAGATTGATACAATGATGTCAAATGTCCTCCTTTAACTAAAATAATTTTAAAAATCACAGTAATTAATTTTATTGTTTCTGAAAACATCAACACCTAAAGGGTATTTACTAGAGATGTACTTGGTTGAATCCTGAAGTTGTCAAACAAATGAATTCCCAAAATAACAAAATGAGGTAGCTCAAGGGATGCAGTCCTACATGGATGCAGACCTCAGAGAGTTTTTTGTAAAATTTTTAGTACCTAAAATAAACAATCCAAAGTTTCTCACCTTACTTTTCTTTGCTAACAAAGTTTGCTACAAATAGTAGTGTGATTTATAAACTTAAAAATAAATGTTTAATTTCATAGAAACCAAGTCGTCAAAAATCATGACTTAAATCAGAATAATTGCAAACAGCTGGCGGAAGATAGCAACACTATTACACTACCTCCCACCTTGAAACAACCATTTCAATTGCATCAAGAAGTCTCTGAAGGGGGAAAAAAATTTAAGTTTACAGTGACTGGCTTAAATTTTACAAACTTATTTTGATGGCACTGAGAAATATAATTATATTTTCTTAAATAAAATATATGAAATGAGTAAAACACTGATTCTGTTCATATACTTTTCTCCTGGCATAAAATCAACTTTTGGTAATGTAAGTAAGTATACAGCCTAGAGAAATCCATATTATACTGTCAAAGAGGATTAAGATGGATGAAAACTCATTCTGTTTCCAAAGTCCTCCTCCATCACTTAAGTTGCCAGAGGGATAAATGCAAAGTTATTACACAGTACTATTTTGATTTTTATATAGTTTGTTGGTATTACTTCCTCACACCAATTGCCACTGTTGAGCCTCAAGCATTAAACTCTACCACAAGTCCTCAACCTGCCATGAACAAACTAAAAACGACTCATTCTTGCTAGATAGATGAAGGGCCCAGGAAAATTCTACTTAAAGATGGATGCCGCTTGAGATAATATTAAAGGTAAGTGTGGATGAGTAAGAACAATTCACAAAAATGGAACATAATCACAGACGAGACAAAAAAATTGGTCTCAAACTAAAGTTAGTAATTTCATGATCCAATTCTAAGTAAACATAAATAAGTCTTTGTTTCATCATCATGCACTCACTCACTTTTTCCTGTTTTTTTTTTAATTTGGCATCACCATCATATAACAATCAAATAGTTTGAAAACTATTCGACATTGAAAAATTGAATTTCTAGCTTAACATAGTCAAAAAGTATTTTCCACAAGTTACCAAGATGGCAGGTCAGATATTCTCTTCCTAAGTAGCTGGACCCAGAGAAGTCACTTAGACTTCTGAATCTCAGGCCTCTAGTTTGACATACTGAAACAATGTGTACCCTCTTAATCACAGTATCTTGATTATTAGTTCTTTGTCATATTTGTGATAAGTGAATAATTTTTTCCACTCAGTAGTAAGACATCTTGATTTTAATCAATATTCTTTCTCTTCTTCTTTCCTTCCTTCCTTCCTTCCTTCCTTCCTTCCTTCCTTCCTTCCTTCCTTCCTTCCTTCCTTCCTTCCTTCCTTCCTTCCTTTCTCTTTCTTTCTTTCTTTCTTTCTTTCTTTCTTTCTTTCTTTTCTTTCTTTCTTTCTTTCTTTCTTTCTTTCTTTCTTTCTTTCTTTCTTTCCGTCTTTCTTTTCTCTCTCTCTCTCATTCTCTTTCTTCCTTCCTTCTTCCTTTGTTTCTATCTCCCTTCCTTTCTTTCTTTCTTTCTCCCTTCCTTTCTTTCTTGCTTTCTTTCTTTCTTTCTTTCTTTCTTTCTTTCTTTCTTTCTTTCTTTCCTTTCTTTCTTTCTTTCTTTCTTCCTTTCCTTCTTTCTTTCTTTCTTTCTTTCTTTCTTTCTTTCTTTCTTTCTTTCTTTCTTTCTTTCTTTCTTTTTTCCTTTCCTTCTTTCTTTCTTTCTTTCTTTCTTTCTTTCTTTCTTTCTTTCTTTCTTTCTTTCTTTCTTTCTTTCTTTCTTTCTTTCTTTCTTCCTTCCTTCCTTTTCTTTCTTTCTTTCTTTCTTTCTTTCTTTCTTTCTTTTTTCTTTCTTTTTTTCTGTCTATCTTTCTTCATTTTGGCTTTTGGGGTACACCCAGTAATTCTCAGGTCTAACTTCTAGCTCTTCACTAGAGGACCATCTGTGTTGACAGTGATTAGACCCATTTGCAAGGCAAGTGCCATACCTTCTATCCTATTGCTGCTGCCCTTCATTTTTTCTGTTTATTCTTTGCTTTGAAGGCCATACTCAGAAGTATTCAAGATATACTCCTACCTCTGTGCTCAGGGGTCACTCCAAGTGGTGATTAGTGGATCATGTTGTCACCATCAGTGTCACTGTCATTCTGTTGCTCGTCGATTATCACTGTATCATGTCATGCTGTTGCTCATCGATTTGCTTGAGCGGGCACCAGTAACGTCTCCACTGTGAGCTTGTTTGTTACTATTTTTGGCATATAGAATACCTTGGCATATAAGTACCTTGCCAGGCTCTGCCATGCAGGCGAGATACTCTCGGTAGCTTGCCAGGATCTCTGAGGGGGGTGGAGGAATAGAACCCGGGTCAAGAAATATTATAAAAGAGTGTCTTCATATTTCATGAATGAAGGACATTTTAAAATACATGCCAGAGAGACCAGGGAAATGATTAAACAGGCAAGGAGCTTGCTTATCGAGTTGTATACCTGGCATCACATATGGTTTTCCCCCAGGAGAGTGATCCCTGCCTCAGAACCAGGAGAAAGCCTTGAGCATAGCTGGGTGTGACTCAAAAAAAAACTGTGTCTAAAATTCATCACAGAACACACAGATGGTAGAAATAAAATTTTTAAATAATAATTTAAAATGACTGCCCTCCGACATCCTGATACATCTATCACATCTTCCAGAAGGGCAATGGAGATGATTATTCACAACTTCTACTCGGACTCTTTGACAGCCCACATAACAAATTCCAAAGCATAGATATGTCGTTCCCAATGTCCTCCCTTCAGAAATTTGACACGCCATTTCCTCAGTAAAGATACGTACAGCACCCAGTCCAGACAAGGTCAGACCCAAAAACCTGAAGAATCTGCCACCAGTACCCGTCAATACACTGGCTCGGCTCTTCACATGCTACCTGTCTGAATGCAAGGTTCCATCCCAATGGAAAACCAGCAGGACCATCCTATTGTACAAGAAGGGAGACATCCACAACATCAGCAACTATGGCCCAATCTGCCTGTTGTCTATAGTCTACAAGATGTTCACTTGAGTCTTCTTGAGTCCAATAGGCAGAACACTAGACAAAGGACAACCATGCATGCAAGCCGGGTTTCAAAACGGATTCAGCATGATCAACCATATCCACACGGTGAACAAGCTCATTGAAGTTTCGTGAGTGTTCAAGATGCTGGTCTGTATAACGTTCATCGATTTAAAGGCCTTTGATTCTGTTGAGACTGAAGCGGTCATCGAAGCCCTAGTCAAACAGGGCGTTCAAACTCAGTACATCAAGATCCTCCAGGAGCTGTATTATGGATTCACAACAAGGATCTTCTTTGTAATTGCAAGATTACAAGGACGTGTCATTGACGTAAAGAGAGGGGTTTCGCAGGGTGATACCATTTCACCTAAACTCTTCAGTGCCACCCTCGAGAACGTCATGCGACAACTGGAATGGGAAGGAATGGGAGTGAAGATAGACGGTCAGCAACTACACCACCTGCGCTTCGCTGATGACATCGTTCTCATAACACCAAACTTTAGCCAAGTGGCACAAATGCTGGCCAACTTCAACCTCGAGTGTGGAAAGGTTGGACTGTAGCTGAATCTCAACAAAACAATGTTCACGAAAAACAAACTAGTCCCTGAGGCTCCATTTGCTCTCAATGAAACTAACATCTCTGAATGCAGCAGCTATGTGTACCTGGGTCGAGAACTCAACATGAGGAACGACTTGGTGCCACAACTGCACAGGAGGAAGAGAGCAGTTGTGGAACGCCTTCAAGAGCACTGAAGAAGTGGTTAAGAGGACGAAGAAACTCCGGCTCTGGGCACATCTTTTCGACTCCACTGTTCTTCCTGCACTAATACATGCCTCAGAGACCTGGGCCCTACGAAAACAGGAGGAGAACGCTATTAGGATATCCCAAAGAGGAATTGAAAGAGCTATGCTTGGAGTATCACGTTTCATTCAAGTGAGAGAAGGAATCCGGTGTTCTGACCTCTGTCAACGGTCAAAAATCAGGGATGCTGTCTCGTTTGCCAAGGCGTCAAAAATCAGATGGGCTAGACACATAATGTGATTCAGAGAGGACCGCTGGACTAGAGATGTTACTGACTGGATTCCACAGGACGTCAAAAGACCGCATGGCCACCCACCAAGGAGATGGTCAGGCTTCTTCATCAAATCCCTCAATGAACAGTTTGAGGCTCTTTCTGTTCCTGCAGCTAGCAGATACCACTGGGCTACACTAGCATATGATAGGTGCAAATGGAGACATTACTGGAGCCCACTTGAGCAAATCAAAGATCAACGGGATGACAAGTGATATAAGTGAATTTTAAGAAATATAAAATGTTCTAGTTAAGGGGCTGGAGAGATAGAGGCTTGCCTTATGTACAACCAACCGTGGGTTTAATCCCCAGCATGTGGTTTGGAGCCTTGCCAGGAATGATCCCTGAGCTTGAGCCAGGAGTAATTTCTTAGCATTGCCAAATGTGGCCCAAAAAACAAATCAAACAAACAAAAAAATGGGTATAGTAAAAGTAAAGAAAATTACCCTTTTTAAAATAAAAGTCCACCAAATTTAATAATTAAGGTAGTTGTTTCAAAAGTCATAGAACTCAGTATGTATGGGCAACATAATTCTTATACCCAGAACATTTCACATTCATTCATGTAATAAAACATGTAAATCACATGGGAAAAGGAATAGTTTACAAACTACACAAGAGAATCATCCAAACAAACAAAGTCAAAGATGGGAGGAAAACAGGCTGGTTTCAAAGAACTAGTTCCTTACTCTGAGATACCTGGCCTTCCTGATGCTCCTTTCCATGTGCTCTGGAACATGGAACATTGACATAATTCTCCATTTGCACAAACCTCATATAGTGTGTCCAAGTACATAGTCGACTTTCACTAGTGTTTTCAATAGTTGTGCTGAGCTATAGCTATATAGCTTGTCATGGGCAAAGGAACTTTGATTTACTTATTTATTTATCTATTTATGTTTCGGAGCCACACTTGGTGGTTGGAGGGATTGCTCCCAGAGTACTCAGAGGACTGCATGGTCCCCAGGGTTCCTGAATGCATGGCAAGCACCCCAGCCAATTGAGTCCGTGTACTACTCCACCTGCGTGCCTGTGTTCAACTCCTTGTCCAGTCCCCAAAGACCGTTTATGAAGTAATGGAGAACCCTTCCTGACTAAGGCTTTTTAGTTCATCACTCCTGTTTCTCTTGTTCCTCATTTAACAATCTGAGTACATGGGCTGCAGATTAAGAGGGAAAAAGATCATTTAGTTGTATCTAATTTACATAAGAAAAAATTGGAATTCACTGGGAATTTGCAGTTCAATTTTTTATTTTGCTTAGCTTGTTGGGGTCTCAGCAGCCAACCTGAGATCCTGGCCAAATCCCCTGCCCCTGGAAACAGGAGCAGGCTCTGTTCACAGGGGCACACCCAGGACCTTGTGCCAGTACTCCACCCAGAAAGGCACTCTGGTTGAGGAGATAATGGGATGAGGGATCTAACAGTAATCACTTGCCTGAGCTAACACACCCGGCCTTGAGAGCAGGAAATATGAATCATTAGCTAACGTGTGTAATGAGCTCCACGAGGTGTATGTGATGAATGTGATAACCAGGTATGCACAATATGCATGTAGGCTGCCCTGATGTCCATGTATAAATACCCCGTGTGAGAGTTAATAAAATGAGAGCTGCTTGACCTTTAGCTTTCCCCACCTCTGCGTGGTTCTTTCTCAGTGGTAGAGGGGAGTCTGAGGTGCGCAGAAAGGCAGGGCAGAGGCTTCTCCCCTTCCCAACCCCTGTCCTATAGGGAGTAAGTCCGGTGGCTTGGGGGGGTCATACTCCAGTTTGCTGGGGTCCACTGGCCAGGACCCTGACATAGCTGGAATAGACATCTGCCCCAATTTATATTCCAAGAAAGGAGATCTAAACTTTTGTTTGGTCAAAGTGGGAGCATATATTCTTTTATGTTGTTCAATAAAACTGCCTAAAAAAATTAATTTAAAAAAAAAAACCTTCACAAGTTGAAGGAAGTGAAAATACAGCCAATTCTAAAGAGCCAAACAAAATATTTTCACTCAAAATGATTGTCAGAATCTCATTACTTTTACAGATCAGTTCCAGTATTTGTTGCTGTGCCAACTAATCTGAAAATATGAGTATCTTCGTCTCCCTATTATAAAATTATAAGAAATGAAGAATCGGTGCCTAATCCTCAGATGGTAAAAATAATAAGTTGTTTGACTTAGGCTACAGTAAGCTGTATTGCTTGATGTCAACCACAGTGTACATTGAAAAAGATAAACTGGAAATGTAAGCTCAAAATGAATTATAATTTAAAAACTATTTGGGAGATTGCTTTTCTTTTTTTATTTTCATATTGAAGCAGTGTTCATGTTCAAGCATATTACTTTAGAAAATAGGATTTTCATTGGAAAACCCAGAGTCCAACATGTTTTCTAGTACTATTAATGCTCCTCATATTGTCAGTAAACAAATTAAAAATAAACTTTTGGTGGTGATGATTATTATTAATTTTCTTACAAATATGACACCCAAATGATTTCAGAAATTGCATATTTTATGAACTTTCACAAATTTGCTAAAAGAAAAAGCAAAACTTCCATCTGTTGTTTTTGCATCATCATGGACAGACAACAGGAAAAGCTTGCCAACCATAGCTTTTATCATAGCCATTAAACTCTTTCTATTTAAAATTGATGACTGACCAAGTCTATGAAATCTGATGCCTTGTGGACTTGCTCTCATGTTTCATCATTTATATAGGCATAGATTCTTTAACTTTGCCAAGTTAAATATTAAAACCATATTAATGGAGATTCTGATATATAAGAACTATATATCAGATTAAATAAAGTTATGAAAAATTTTCAAAAATAGGGGCTGGAGTGATAACACAGCGGGTAGGACATTTGCCTTTCAAGCGGCCGACCCAGGTTCGATTCCCAGCATCCCATGTGGTCCCCTGAGCATCGCCAGGCGTAATTCCTGAGTGCATGAGCCAGGAGTAACTCCTATGCATCGCCGGGTGTGACCCAAAAAGAAAAAAATATATAGCATCTGTGGGACACCAGATATCAAGCCTCTCATTATCAGAGAACTGGTGGAAATACTTGTTTTAAACAATGAGTTCAAGAAACTTCAACATACCTCATATCTTGACTTTAATTTAACATAGACTCATTTATCTGATACAACTTAGATTCTCTGCATGTCTAAGGACAGTTCCCACCCTTCTGTTACATGCTTCTGAATTTTCCCAACATAAAATAAAAATTTCCATCTACATCTTAATTTTTCAGAATCTTCTAATATTTCTGACTTTCCCATTTTGAAACATGCTTTGCTATTTATTAAAGTTCACATAAGTTTTGTGCTAATAATTTATCCCTTGCTTACTCAGCCCTAAAATTGCAATTTATACTGAAATGTTAATGACTCTCAAAAATAATCCGCGCTCCTCAGGGTCCCATCAGCGTCATCACCTATGTGTAACTGCCTGCCTACTCTCACATCTAACTTCTACTTGTGCTTTTATTGACTCCTACAGTCTTCTGCTTCAAATATTTCCTCCTCATTCAATGAAACCACAAAACTACATTTCTGCTTACCTAAAGCAATATGTTTTGGGTTTGGGGGCCACAGACAGCAGTGCTTAGGGCTTACTCATGGCTCTATGCTCAGGAGTCATTCCTCGTCAGGCTCAGGATACAATACGTGGGACTGGTGATCCAACCCAAGTCAACTTTCTGCAAGGCAAGAGCCTTCCCTATGGAACTATCTCTTTGGTCCTACCTAAATCAAACTTAAACTTGAGTCACTTGTATCACTTGTCTTCCCGTTGATCTTCAATTTGCTCGAGTGGGCACCAGTAATGTTCCTATTTGTCCCTGTCGCATGCTAGTGTAACCCAGAGATATCTGCTTGCTCCAGGAATAGGAATAAACTTGAGTATTATTCTTAATCCCTTATATCTCCTCACCATTAATATCATCCAGTTCATCACAGCTCTGCCAGTGATATCCCTGACAACTATCAAATCACCCTACATTTATTTCTTACTACCCTTTCTAGACTTTTCTGGACTATTGAGAATCTTCCCAGCCACCAACTATGCCATTAAAATGAATCACAGCAATATCTCTAAAACTAAATCTGAATCAATCATTCTTTGGTATTCAATCCTACTCTCAGTTCTAGTAATAAAATTAAGTGCCTATTATTATTTAATTTAAATGCATTTCTAATCACTTTTGCACCCTTCTGTAAAGTATTAAACTGATTGTTCTTACTATAAGTCTTTGTATATGCTAAAATTGTACTGGAATTTTTGACCACATCAACCCCACTCTTTTCATGTATTTCTGCTTTTCTTCAGTGGGCTATCTAAACATATAAATATATCTCACTGAGTAACATTTTCTGGTTTTAAGCCTGATTAAGTGACTTTCTTAAGTGTTCCTTTAACACCCTGTCATTTTCCTCTATTACACTTGCCATGGAGTAAAATTAACAATGTTCTCCACTGCATTTGTTGTTCTTTTGTATCAGTGCTCCATACCCAGGTATCTGTAATATTGTTAGTAAATTAATGAGTTCAAAATTTTTGTTCGTTCACAATCATTTGTATAAAAAGGGGAAAAATGAAGGTACCTCAGTTATGTTTATTCCAATTAAAAGTTCCATTAACTTCTATAATGAGGCTCCGATTTAATTTTCTCCCATTTATTTTCATTCTAGGCATTTAATAAAGTATGCACATGTTAATGTTAACAAAATTCTAATCATGGTTAAAAGCATTATTGTCAAATTCCATATGCTTCTATTAGCATTAATCGACAGCATTGCCTTTACTGAAAATAATTCTCTACCATAGCCCTCTGTGTCATGTTTTGAATGCTTATTTTACCCAACTACTGGAGTCAAAATTCTTTGCATTGTTGTCTCCTATAAAGGGTGCTTCACTTGATAGCTCAGTTGCAGACACAATTTCTCCCCAAATGATCCTATATCTAGAAACTCCAAAAGACTTAGGAAGAGGATGAGGTCCAAATTCATTGTAACTTTTAGTATTGGAGAGTGACTTCATTAAATCTTCTGGTTACGTTTTGAGACTATGTCCCTGTCTTTTCAATTAACTACAGTTGATGACTGACTGATGAAGGATGATGATGTAATTCTGTCAACAAGCTCTCATGTAAATACACATGTAAGTATTTAAGCTATGTCACTTGAAATTTTCTGGAAAAATCTCAAAGTTTATGCTCTAAATCATTTTATATCCTTAGTGTCATTGTATAAGATGAATCGACAATTTGATTTAAGACTCAAGGGTAATTGTATAAACATTTGTATAATCAGAGCACACTACATCAGTTGGTTTTTGTTAAAAAGAGACCAAACATTCAGTGATTAAGGAAGTCAAATAGATGATATACTAATGATTTCAGTACGTTTAGCAGACTCTTTGAAATTAGAAAACTCAGTGCATACCAAGAATTATCATGTTCTTAGATTTATGCCTTTGTATGTAATTACCACTTTAATGACTTCTATTTTAAAAGCCCATTTTTGATACTTCCTTATATACTTTCCTTATTCAGTCTGTTAAATGCATATTTTTTACATATGCAGTCTAAAAATCAGTCAATAATTTCCAAAATTATTTTGATCTTTTCAAAAACCCAATTATCTATTCATATTATCTTTTATTCACCTAAGTATTCCTTAAATTTAATGTATAATATATTATCTTATGCCCCACAGCATGCAACTTAATTGCCTGACTTTCATTTGGGAATAGAAATAATCAGTACAAATTCCATAGATCTCGGATCCCTGAAAGGTAATGCAAAACTAAGACTAATTCCTCGGTAAGTGGCTGATGGATTGTTGTAAACTGTAGCTTTAAACAAATCAACGCTAACATGAAGCAAATTTTACCACAGGTAACCTGATATAAATAAGAATTAATTTCTTACAGTGTATTTTTGGATACAAAAAAAATCAGCAAACTTCTAAGTTTAGACACAGAACAGTTATAATTAAGTCAATGACCAGTAGGAGAGGATATAGCTCAAGTGTAGACAGAGCACATGTTTCACACGAATGAGGTCCTGAGTATGAATCTTTGCATTGAATAGTTTCCTAAGCACTGCCCGGTTCAGGTGCCAAATGGGCAAATCTTCATCACTTAGGCTGAATCTCACTGAGTGTCACTGGGCTCAGTATCACTGAGTTGCTCGGAACCCTGGAGCACCACTGGGAACAACCTTTATTACACACACACAAACACATAACACACAACACATTTATTTATTCATCATCCGACCAACTTTGTAAAGTTCAGGTTTGGAATGATAATGGGAGGAAAATGGGGAACTGGGAGAAAGCCGTAAGGACATGAGAAAGATAACAAAACTCCATTGAAAATTCGTTTTTATTTTCTCATTGATGCTATTTCTGTTTTTTTGTGGTGGGGCATATCAGGTGGTGAGGGTGAAGACCACATGCAAGACAAGGGATAACACCTAGATCAGCTGCATATAAGGTAAGCATTTTACCCCTGTACTCTCTCTCTCTGGCTCTACTATCAACTTTTATAATGAGTGTTAAATTAAATGATGCATTTGAGAACTTTTTGTATTCTTTTATAAGGGCAAACTATAAAAGACTTCATGTTAAAGGGTCAGTAGAAAATTGCAGATGAAATTTGCTAGATTTTTTCCCAGAATGATCACTACTTGAATTTTAATATTATATCTCTAACCCATTACTCAGATATTTTGCATCTTAATAGATATTGCAGGTTACCTTGGTCTATGAAAATAAAAAAATTTCCAGGAGTGGATAGGAATACTGCACAGGGATTGCATGCAGTAGTCCCAATCCCCTCCTGAGCACCTGGTGATCTTCTAAGCACTGAGTAATGCTGGGTGTGGCCTGAAGGCCTCTGAGAAGCACAGAGGCACTGCCTCTCTGGCACAAGGCTGAGAAGCACCACATTCTCCAGTGCCCTGTTGCAACCGAACAGCTAGGAACAGCCCTGGACCTGTTTAAGGGCGATCATCACTCCCCAATTTATCCCCAAGCCTGTCAGAATGATGTGTGGTTCAATGTATATTTCTGGTTTCAAGATCAAAATACTCTTGAGTTAGTATTCTAGAGAGATGCTAAAGAAACAAACAAACCCATATTTAAATACATATTTGGTGTTATTCATTTTGTTTCTTTGTTTGGTTTTCAGACCACACCTGGTAGAGCTCAGGACTTACTCTTAGCTCAGTGCTCCCAACAGGAGGGAATATGCAGGATGCTGAGAATTGAATCCAAGACAGTGCAAAGAAAGTGCTCTACCTTTGATACCATCTCTCCAGTTCTCATATTGGATGTGATTTTTGGCTCCATTTTAGTAATATTATTTACATTATATACAAATTTCTTTTTTTTTCTTTTTTCCATATGTGTGCTTTTGCTATTAGAACCTGGTCTGTCAAGATTATAGGTACCTTGTGTATGGATTAACTCACTGGCACATATAAAAGGTTCTATTTTATTTGTTTTGTTTGTTTTTTGGTGTAGGGATCTTGGGCCACATCCCGAAGTACTCAGGGCTTATTCTTAGGGTTTACTACGGGTAATTCCTGGGGGACCTTATGGGTTGCCAGGGGTCAATCTAACATTAGTTACATGGAAGTTGGACACCTTAATTCCTGTACTATCTCTCAGGATTCATGATATCAATTATTTTCCAGGTCTTTTAGCAAAAATCCTTGTATTTCAAGCAGCACCTGTGGTTTATGAATGGTTATAGCCTCTTAAGATATATGGATTGGTCTTGTCTAAACCTTATAGTCCACTAAAGCATGTCCCCCATAATAGATTTAGTGGAAAGCAAAGAGGGAACATTATAGAAGAAGAACATGGGCACTGGATCGACCAAAGGAAGGGAAGAAGGAAAAAAAGGCATGGAATTAAGGAAAAGAAGCTGAAAGAAAGATAAAGAGAAAGAAGGAAGTTTGACAGAAAATAGTGCATTGAAAGAATGTTGTTGAATGTTGCTAAAAGTTTAAGAACTTGTTCTCTAAAACCAAAACAAAAGTTCTTGAACATTAATACTTATAGCCCCACTGAAATTAAACTGGGAATCTTGAAAAAGAGTATGCCACTACATTCATAAATCAGCAAACTGTGGGGCCCACTATACCTTGATCCCTCACTGTGTGTCCTTCAGGAATGCTGGACAGGTCTTCAAGAAATGCGGGTGGTTTTTGCCACAAATTTGTCCTCATATTAGCCTGCTCTTTTAATATTCTGTTAAAAATAAACACTACCAGTTTAAATGATAATATGTTTTGAGGACAACATAAACAAATCCCTATAACTTTTTTTTTTTTTGCTTTTTGGGTCACACCTGGAGATGGCCAGGGGTTACTCCTGGCTCTGCACTCAGGAATTACCCCTGGCAGTGCTCAGGGGATCATATGGGATGCTGGTGATTGAACCCGGGTTGGCCACGTGCAAGGCAAGCTCCCTACCCTCTGTGCTATCATTCTAGCCCCCCTATAACTTTTTAAGAGTAAGTGTTTTTTATAATGTCTGACCATTTTTATGCTGAAAATCTTTCAAGAATAATGATTTTTAAAGTATCAGGTCCCTGAAGGCAGACCCAGGAAGAGATGATATATACATACCCATACATATATAATCAACATTAATAACCTGAAATGCAATAGTACTGTGATTCAATAAAACAGTTGCAAAGTATTATGTTTTCAGGGTGTATTCAATTTTAAATGTTATTTAATTGCTTGCACTCATATCTTAATTTCTATAATTATTTCATTGTCTAATCTACTCACATGTTCCCTGAAATTTTAAAAATTGATTTTTCCATGATGGTACAGACTGGCTCCAAAAAGCAGAGCAGACGAGACTTGTGTAGTCTTCTCCACTGAAGATTTGGTGGTGCAAAAAGAGTGTTCTTTTTCTTTTTATAATGGAGTCTCAAACCGAACGTAAGGTCAACCATTATAAATTACTGCTCTTAGAAATACTTCTACTCCCACTCCAGTGTGACTTTCAAAATTCTTTCCCACACATCCCACTTATTAAATTATAAAAAGGGAGAGAGTCTTGAGAATTACCTGAACAAACAAAATCATTTTGGTCATTTAAAGTTTAATTTAGCTTATTTTGTGAAACTAACTTGATTTGGGTCACTTCCTGTTTATGTTTCTGGAAATCGCAAAGTGATTATCTCATGACTAATAAAAGACAATCACCAGCCAATTGACTGCCATTTAAGAAAATTCTAATATTGCAATCTATCACTGTGAAGAATAAATAGCTACAACTGTAGGATGGAAAGATAATTTTCCTGAACACCTCTGTGTTCTTGTATGGATCCAGCATTCAAATTAACATCAGATATATTCATCACAGAAAAAAGGATACATTTTATACATACATATGGATAATTAACATAGATGTAAATGCCAGAATAATTGGCACCCAAAAAAGTTTATGTACCTTGAGTTTAGGAATTAGATTAGGGCCTGGCATTCATAGAAAGCAGAAGAAGGTCATTCAAACAGCAGGAGAGGGTAACTTATATGACAAAAAACAGATGTTCTATAATTATGTTCTCTCCCTACTAGGTAGATAAAAAAAGATAACCAACCCTTAATCTGATTAATACCCAGGTTTTTATTCTTCTAGGTAGTTACAGGAGGGCTAAGATTTCCTCTGAGTCTGTATGGCTCTAATGGGAACTTAGCTCAAAATAATCCATTTGCTGAAGTAACATATCTTAAGAATGCCTAGCTTTTCCTGTCTTTTTCGTATAAATCAGTTTATAAAACTATGTCCCTAAGCCACATTCCTTGTTTTGGTGTGCATGTTCCCTATATGCTATTTTTTTGTCATACACAAAAATTTTGTATTAATTTTACTTCTGTGATATTGGCTTAATTTCAGATATTTGTGAAGTTTTGACATACCCCAGAAAGTGTTTCCTCTTCTCATGCCCCAGAGATTTCTCCCTCCTCCCAGGTCTAGCTTCTTCACAAATGTGTTCCGAAAGTGGCCAGTTGCTATACTCCCACCAGTGTTTTTCTCTTTCTGCTGAAGAGCTGTTAAACTGCAATGGATAAGCCTGTCTTTGTAGGTTCAAATGAAATGCTACCGAGTATAAAACTAGAGTCTCAAACTACCTGTTTTAAATCTGGATTCCTCACTCCTGATACAGATCTAATGATAGTCTTTGGAAAGAAAACACAAATGTTCCCTTTTTTTGTGAAAACATTTAAAGAACTTTCATTGGCTATGACAGTCACAGTCAGTCACAGTCATCCTGTTGCTCATCGATTTGCTCGAGCAGGCACTAGTAACGTTCCATTGTGAGATTTATTGTTACTATTTTTGGCATATCGAATACACCACGGGTAGCTTGCCAGACTCTGCCGTGTGGGCGTGATACTCTTGGTAGCTTGCCGGGCTCTCTGAGAGGGGCAGAGGAATCGAACTTGGGTCGGCTGCGTGCAAGGCGAACACCCTACCACTGTGCTATCACTCCAGCCCGGCTATGACATGACAATATATTAATAATAGACTGGCAAGCTATTTAAAATATACAGGTAGAAGTATCCCTTTATGCATATAATTCTACGATTTGTGTGTATGCTATGTTATCATTCTCCTGTGTTCCATTATAATCTAGATAGCAACCCATATTCTTAAACACTCCTGCTATGAAATATTTAGTAGCCCCTTTGACCCCCATCTAGACTCAGTACTTTCCCTCACCTTCATTTAATTCTCTACTAGATTTGGTTGTTTTCTCCCTTTGGTGATTATAAGTACTCAGCTATCACCTCAGTACTTTAGTGATTATTTTTCTATTTCCCCTTAGAGGCTGAATTCTCCTTGAAATTGAAGATGCTTCCTATGCATCTGTGAATTACCTGTACTGAGCATAATGTCTGACAAATAGCTTGCATTCCAAACTCTTTCTTTACAGACGGAGCAAATGAAAGAAGAGGAAGAGAGCTAGAAGGCAATGGAGATAGGGATATACGAAGTGGAAAGAGTAGAAGGAAAATGAGCAATAACATGAAGTTTTTGCTTTAAGTTCCCACTTGGGCTTGAATTTTTGTTTTGTGGCACAATATATCATTTACATTCAGAATATTCATCACTGTCACTGTCACTAAATCTAAAAATAAAAGACTGACCTTTTATTAAACTAGAAGTAGAGGGAGAGCTGGCAGTTCTTAGGGCTTTACTGCTTGCACCGAGCTCTCGGATCATTGCTGGGGGCGGAGGTGGGGGGACAGAGGGGCCGAGAGGGTGGAGATAGGGCAGGGGAACTAAATATGGTTCCAGGGATTGGACTGGGTCTACCCTTTGCAAGGCAAATGCCTCACCCTCCCTAGTTCTTCACCTTAAACTAGAAATTTCTATTATGCCAGATGTCCATCAAAATGTCAGGTTTTAACTTTATAATTTATAAATTTAACTGTGCCTAACTGTAGGATAACATTGGTTTTCCTTCAGCCATGCCGCAGGTAGCTTATTTTTGGGGGGTTACTCTCATCACAGTGCTCCCATTCCTCTGTGTTTATTTGTAACTTCTTTCTTTGTGCTCTGTTGACTTGTAATTATTGTTTTTTTCTTCTCCTTAAGACCTGCGCATAGTTAATTGAGAGCAATGTTCTTTTTGTATGGACACAAGAAGACAATTAATGCTATGGTTTTGTAATTTGGGAGTTAATTGGGAGTTGATTGACTCTGAATCCTGGACATCTGTTCTTTAGACTTAAGCATCAGTTGCCCTTACTTTCTAGCACCCCAAAATCAGGGTCCCAACAAGGGAGTGGATGGACCCAGGGCAAGCAGTGAGCTATGTGCTACCCTGGCATCAAAATGGGCCTGGCCAAAGTGCCATAATGCTTAACTATAAGTTAAGAGCTTGGTCATGGACAAATGCTGTCATTATCCAAAAAACAGTAAATAGGTACTGACCCTGGTATATTTAGGAAAGATTAATCCAGACTGAGCACTGTAGTCTGAGTCTGTGGTGAGATGTCCCCAGGAGAGTTGTCCTGCAAGCCTCAATGTACTTGTAACTGTGTCCATACAAAATAACTAGTATTAAGAAGTAGAATTAAGATGTTAATTAAGATGTTAAGTTATTGGACGCAGGAAGGAATAAAAACACCTTAAGTGGTATTTTGCCCGTGAGCAAAGGAAGGGCTTTCTTCTGTTGATTTTGCTACCAGACTGAGTATAGCTTCTACTCCCAGTGCTGGAGAGAAATGAGAGAGAGACCAGCCAGCAAGATGGAGCGCAGAGAGACTAGCAAGGGGGACAGAGGGAGAAGAATGTAGAAGAATAAGGAGCAGGCACGTGGAGAGACAGAGCCCAGGCTTCGAGATGGAGCCGGAGAGATGAGCAGGAGAGACGGGAGGAGACAGGAACGAGGGCCAGTGTGAGACTAGAATGGGGAGCTTAGTGAGACTGGAACAGGCGCATGGGGAGAATGGAATAAATAGCCATTCATCAATCAATGGGCTTGGCCCTTGCGTCCTCCTTCGTCTGCCCTCATGGCCTGGGCTGCCCCGGGTGGAGGAGCGACCCGAGCCCACCCAACCCGGACAGAGAGAGGAAGCGCTGGCGGAAACTTCCCTAGCCCCTCAGAGGGTATACACCTAGTCACCGACATTTTGGCCTTTATATATGCAGTTCAGAAAGCATTTTTATGTTAAAATACATGTTACAAATTAGGTGCAAAAAATATTAAGGATTAGGGAAATGAAGAATTGAATTTCAAGTTGGCTGAAAATGTACACAGACCCCATGAGTCCAAAAAATGGATTCTAAATAGAGTCCTTCTCCTTGTCTTCTGTGGAGTAAGTTGACCAATTTTTTTTTGAAAAACATGAAGATATTTTATTAACATTAAATAACCTACATCCAAAGCATAGCCTATTATTTTGTGCAAATATTCCTGTATCTGCCTATCTATTCTTAGAAAATTTCAAATTCTATACTGAAAAGATATTAACTGCATTAAATAGTCCTGTTAGATTCTGTTAGTGTTAGTTTTCTGCATCTATATGTTTTATTAATGTGCCTCTGGGCATTTCTCTTTTATATGTCAGAGGCAAAATAATTGAAGACAGAGCCAAATTTTGCATGTAAATTCTCTATTTTTTCACAAAACTGAGACAAGGCCAATGGATTCACTTCACAAACAAATATTTTCCACATATTTAAGTAGAAAAGCATCATAAGGTTAAAGCCACAAAAAACAATGAACAAAAGTGCCATGCAAAAATCAAAAGACTAGTAATAGAGTAATCAAAATCATAGTCAGAATGGAAGCTTCAGCTTATTCTCATCAAAAATATTATCTTGTCACACTATATTAGTATTAATTTGAATTATGTTGATTTCACAGAGTGCTTGTGTTTCCTAAGTTTTACTTTTATTTTAAAGTTCAAAGTTGAGTGAAAAATCACTTTATTCATTTTTAAAAAGTTATGTACATGAACAACAATATAACTGAACTGAACTATGCAATAAGACTGACAAGCCATAAAACATGTTTTCTTCACAAAGAAACGCTGCAGTGTTGACATGTCATCTCATTCATTCAGGAGGCCCACTGCCAAAACCGGTTGTGCCGATGTGATTTTGCTATGAAGAGGATTTGCTGACTATAAAATGGTCCTGGCAGGAGGGTTCACTCAATGGGCTGGAGAGCATGCTCTTCATATGTAGGGAGCCATTTTACCTTACTGATCTTATCCTGTCACTATTTGTTTATCACTAGCTAACCCCATGCCACACCTAGCAAATGTTGCCACTCCTAATCTTACTGATTTTATCCTATCAGCATTTGTTTATTACTAGCTAAAGCCCGTGACACACCCTACATTTCTATTGGGGATCCTGGCGTGCATACTATACCACCTCCTCCCAGCAGGGAGGTATAAAATACTGTAACTGCCATAGAATAAATGCCTTTTCTCCCTCCTCTGGGCTGTGTGTCTGCTCATTCAGCTGTGTCCCCTTCTCAGCCCCACTAAGGGTTCTCCCTGCTGAACAGAACGAGACTTCCACATCGACCTCCGCATTCATACAGGAGGTCCAGATGTGATTCCCGACACAAGGTCCCCTAGTTTTCCAAGAGTGACCCCTAGCAAAGATCTACATCTACGAGAGGTCACAAACAGGGCCAAATGTTCTCATCATAAAATCCCCCAAATAATAACAATGTATTCTTTTATTTTTGATTATGAACTTCAAGGTACTATTCAGTATTGAAAGCGTCAGATAAGTAGACATTTTCACATATCCACTTTGTTTGGAGCATCTTAGGATAGTGCTTTGGGATCATGAGTTGTTGAACCATTAGACATTTTACCATCTATTCTCATCTGGCAAGTTCCCCGTGGCATATTCGATATGCCAAATACAGTAACATAACAGGTATCATTCCACCAAACCTGAAAGAGCCTCCAGTCTTTGAGAAACACGAGTAAGGAGAGGCTGGGACAAATGGAGGTGTTACTGGCGCCTGCTCAAGCAAATCAATGAACAACGAGATGACAGTGACAGTGACAGGGATTCTCACCAGTGAAGAATAGAAGAGCAAGACTCACCTTGAAATAATATGAAGATTCAATGCATTTAAACCAAGCAGTTGGTCTCATAGTATATTTTTATATCCAAAAATGAGCGCAATTATTCTAATTTTTCTATATCAGTCCCTTTCCTTCTGGCTCATTTCACTCAAGATGATGCTCCTCATGTCCATACATTTATAAGCAAATTTCATGACTTCATTTTCCCCAAAGGCTGCATAGTATTCCATTGTACAGATGTACCAACATTTCTTTAACTAGTTGTCTGTTCCCAGGCACTTGGATTATTTCCAGATTCTGGCTATTGTGAACAGTACTGCAAAGAATGTGCAAGTGCAGATGTCATTTCTACAGTGCTTTTTGCACCCCTGGGATATATTCCCAGAATAGGTATCGCTGGGTCTCGTGAAAGCTCAATTTCTATTTTTTTGAGGAGTTTTCATATTGTTTTACAAAATGGCTGGACCAGTCGGCATTCCCACCAACAATGAATGAGAGTCCCTTTCTCCCCACATATACACCAACATTGGACGTTCTTGTTCGTTTTGATGTGTGCTAGTCTTTGTGGTGCAAGGTGATATTTAATTGTTGTTTTGATTTGCATCTCCCTGGTGATTAGTGATGTGGAACATTTTTTCATGTGCCTTTTGTCTATTTGTATTTCTTTTCTGTGGGAATTTCTATTCATTTCCTCTGCCCATTTATTGATGGGGTTGAAGGATTTTTCTCTATAAAGTTCTACCAGTGTCTTATATATCCTGGTTATTAACCCCTTATCTAATGTGTATTGGGTAAATATTTTTTCCCAATCCATGGGGTCTCTTTGTATTTTGGTCACCATTTCTTTTGAGGTGCCAACGCTCCTTTGTTTAATGCATTTGTTTATGTTTATTTCTAATTGCTTGGGAGATGGTGTTTCATTGTTAAATATGCATTTAGCTTCAATGTTATAGAGAGTTTTTCCTATATTTTTCTCCATGTACCTTACGGATTCAGGTCTGATATTGAGGTATTTAATCCACTTTTATCTGAGTTTCGTGCCTGGCATTAGACAGAGATCTGGACTCATTGTTTTACATATAACTGCCCAGTTTTCCCAGCAACACTTGTTGAAGGGATTTTCTTTGCTTAACTTCACATTTCTGGCTCAGGGATTTTCTGTTTTGCTTTTTGTTTTTGCTAATCTATCGAATTTCGTTTTGATTACTTGTCCAGTCCACAAAGAACCCAAAAGATGGAATTGAGGTGCTTTCCCTCTGTGCCCAAACTAAGCTATGCACAAATAAGACCTAATAGGCTTTTATTTTGTTAGGATTATACTGTTCTGGTATATATGCATATATATACACATATGTATATATTCATACATTTATATAAAATAAAATATATATTTTTGCATGTTTACAAAACATATTTTATGCTTACATATATTTTATAATATCTAATGTCATATATTTATAAATGTAGAACATATATTATTTCATATATGTATATATATATATAAAATAGTGAAGTAAAGGGCTCTGGTATGTGGACTGTTTAGAAATGTGATTAATAGAGATCCAGCAGGACCAAAAGAAAGTTTTACCACTCATTAATAACCTAGAAGTATATGAGATTGTGGGTATTACCCAGAAGATTTTTATAATTTTTGGAAGAAACAAGCTTTCTGTAAGAAGTATTATTTATGTCAGGAAAACTAACAAACATGTATGTAGGACAGAGCAATAGTACAGGAGATAGGGCAAATGCCCTGCATCCAGCTGACCTTCGTTTGTTCCCTAGAAGCCCATATCATGCCCTGAGCCCTGCCAGGAGTGACCCCTGAACACCCGGGAGGAATCCCTGAGTACCTCTAGGACTGGCCCCCAAACAAAATGAAACAAACAAAAACCACCATGTAATTGCAGAGACTTTGTTCTTTGTGATGCAAATCCCACTCTTTTTCCAACAGCCCCCTCTTCTTTTTCAATCCCCAGAATCCTATGACATTCCTTAGCTCATATATTCACACTTCGTCCCATTGGCTTTGGTGCTGATACCTATGTGGATTCTTCTTAGTAGGTAATTATATCTGACCCTTTCTGCTACTTATCTATCTAAGGTTAATTTGATCGCTCCAGAAACTCAAACCGCTCAAGAATAACTCAAAGGGGAGAGAAGGAAATGTTCTTTCCTTCCCTAGAGTAGCATTTTCTTAAAGCGAACAGAGTAATCATACAATAACAACTTTGAAGAAGTTAGCCTAAGTGATAAATGTTGCAGTTTAGTTATTGGGAAAAGTGCCATAAATTAGCTATCTTATATAAAAGTGTTCTGCTCAAGTAAATTAAATAGCATAAAACTCGAATATTCTAATAATTAATATTCTAATAACTAATAACTAATATTCAGTAAATATTCGGGTTTCTCACCTGCTTGCCTGTAGTTCTCTGAACTTGCTGTCTTGTCTCATTCAGATTGTCTTTATTTATGACACTTCCCCATTTGAAGCACATCATGGTTACTAGATAAATGTTTTTTGTATCCATGAATCTATTATCTTCACAAAAATTAAATCCTATCAACTTAATCTTGATAGATAGTGTTGAGTCATTGATGGCCTGGCTTCATAACAATTATGCAAAATCCACTGAAACAAACACATAATTTTATTTTCTTTAGTTCCTTTCACAGGATCTTCTTTTTTCTGCATTGTTTTCTGCTTTCAAGCATTTAAAATACTGATCTACATTTGAGAAAAGTCATTAAGTAGAGCTTATTTAATTTAAGTAATTTGGTTTAAGTATGTTGCTGTAGAATACATTCTGTAGAATACATTTCTCTATGTCATCTATAGTGATGTTCTGAAATTATAAGAAAGGAAAATGAAAAAGTGGAATTTTCTCTATTCATCACTGTCACTGTCATCCCATTGCTCATCAATTTGCTCGAGAGGGCACCAGTAATATCTCCATTGTGATACTTGTTGTTACTGTTTTTGGCATATTGAATATGCCACTGGTAGCTTGACATACTTTGCTGTATGGGCGGGATACTCTTGGTAGCTTGCCAGGCTCTCTGAGAGGGGCGGAGGAATGGAAGTTGGGTCGGCTGCCTGCAAGGCAAACGCCCTACCCGCTGTGCTATCGCTCCAGCCCATAAAATAAATTATTCCAATGCATCCCATTATTAGTCAACTCCTGTGTAGGAAGATAAGCTAATGAAAAATTAACCTTTCCTTTGCCTCAGTCTCAAAACCTAAGGGGTACTTTTATGCCCTCCAGCAAAAATGAGAAACTTCCTCTCTAATGTCTTGATTATGCATGTATGCATCTTCCTGTCAGCTGTTGTTGTGTTCTCCTTGGGGAACTGCTCTTTTGCTTATTTACGTATATCACTTACAGGTGCTTAGGACATATTCATAGTTACTCTATTAGCATCTTGAGCAAATGACTTAATCAAGGAGGAAACTGAATTATTGAATAAATCTATTAATTCATTTGTCTGCAGTTTCAAATATGCATACCTCTATTCCAGTTTCCACAGAAAGCTGAATTGAGACTCTCAGATGAATGCTTTAATATGTAAGGTGTGGGAAATAGCAGGTTTTTGCCCAGGTGCCCAAAAAATATTCACAAAACTTGAAGGTTTTTTTTTTTTCTTGAAGGAATAATCCACACAAGAAAAGAATTGAAAAATTAATTTTCCAACCATATTAATTTGTAAAATTTACCAATAAATTTATAAGCTTATATACTATCAGATATACTCTACATGGAGTACAAATTACTTTAGTAAAATATAAATTCTATGCTTCTTCATAACAATAAGGAATATAGTAAATACAAGTTTCTATTCTGTAGCAAATTTTAAATATTAAACTGACATTATAAAATAAGAAATATAAGTAGAAGATATTGAAGTCAGCCCCCTACAAAATATAAATGGAATTCAAAAGTTTTTGTATTTAAATAAATAGCTATTTGGGGGGATAAGAACTGCTGTCACTGTCATCCCATTGCTCATCGATTTGTTCGAGCGGGCACCACTGATGTCTCATTGTGAGACTTATTGTTACTGTTTTTGGCATATCCAATACACACGGGTAGCTTGCCAGACTCTGCTACTCGGGCTCGATACTGTTGGTAGCTTGCTGGGCTCTCCGAGAGGGGCGGAGGAATCGAACTCGGGGTCGTCCAAGTGAAAGGCAAACGCCCAACTGCTGTGCTATCACTCCAGCCAAGAATTGCTAAAATGTAGAAAATGTTTTCCTTGTCTTTCCCTCCAGAGCCCAAGATAACAACAGGCTCAAATTCCTATCTTGAAGCCTTTATTGAGATTTGTAGGTACATTGCCCACAGGATTGAATTGGCAGATACAATAGAATGCCATCTTATCAGAGAACCACAGCGCACAATGGAAGTCTCCATTATCTGCCCTTTCCAAAAAATGGATTTTTAATTTTTCCATGCAGTTAAAAAAATTTTTTTTAGCTTATCTGGGGACAAGTTTACACTTGGTGATGCTCTGGAGTTATTCCTGCCTCTGCACTCGGAAATTACTCCGAGTGGTGCTCAGAAGATTGTAAGGGACGCCGAGGATCGAACCTGGGTTCGGTGTATGCAAGACAAGTGCCAAACTCGCTGTACTATCACCCCAGCCCCAATATAAACAGATTCTCATGCCCATTCATGTAAGATAGTCATCTAGGATATGAGTGTGTCATCTTCCAGCCTATTGCTAAATGAAGCTCTTTCTCTGCCTGTCACTTTGACTCTTGATTGATTGCCCCTCAGGCTGTTGGTGCTATTATCAGTTTACTATGCCAGTTATGTTATAGTTGCTAATGAATTTTGTAATCCCTTGTCATTTGGCAGTGCCAGTTGTTTTTTCAAGCACCAGCAAGCTGCCCTTGGCCAACAGTGTATCTTTTGCTGGAGGACAAGATAAAAGAGACCCATTCGTATTCTAGCAGCTTCACCCATTCACTTCCTCTTGCCAGAGGTGAAAACTTGATGTAGGAATTTTGAAAACCTAGTGTTTCCTGCTATTCCTTTATCTTATAGATCTAGCCAAAATACAGTCTATCACTGCTAAATCCTACATCACTGTTAAGCAGAGACACACGCTTGAGAACCCCAGAATAACTTTGGAAGAACAGTCTGGAGCCAATCCTCATAGTTCACAGGTCAAAGGTCAGGAAACATTTTTTATGCCAAGAATTATTTGGATAATTATAACATCATTTACAGATCATACTATACAGGCCAATGGGCTGTGGGCTGCTGACTAGAAACTGATGTATCCATCTGACCATGAACCAGGGCCAGATGACAAGATTACATGGTTTGTTCGTGGCCCATGAACTGGACTGATACGGTCCTTTGTGGCACATTATTGTTCCACATTATGAAAAATACATAAATTGCTAGATCATTTCAAATTTTAAGTTTCATATTTAAAACTTATTTTTAAAACTTATTATTAAATATAAATGTTATTAAACATAAGTTTTATATTTAAAAGAAATGCTTCCCAGTTACTTTTCCCTCCACATAATGACAATTTTAAATTTTCTTTATATGGAAGTTTTAAAGCTCATTTGAAAAAAATGTTTAATTATAAAAACATGGATTTTTGTATGTGTTTGGGGAGAATACAATAATTTTAATCTTCCTGCTATATAATCAGGGAAATATTCAGATAATCCAAGACAACATTTTTCCTTGCTATTATTGATCAACAAGATCAGACACTATGAAGAAAAAATAAAAATAGGAAAAGTAGACAAAGTACACATTCAGATATATCTACATTCAGACAGATAGATGTTCTGCTCTGGTAAAAACCCTCATTCACATAAGGGAAAAAGTCACTGTGAATATTTTTTTTCTCTTTTTTTCCTTATTTACATCTTGTCCTGTTATGCAACATTAATTTTATTCTTTGAGGTTTTCTTTTTTCCTAAGTACTCTTTCCAGATGGCATTTGGGCATAGTTATAAAAGAAGGATCTTAAATAAAGCTCTGTGTTGGTACCACCCTCATTAAATCTTGTACCTTGATACTGGTGCTATGCTCTGGCTTCTCTGATTTCCACAGTGATATATCTTGACACCTGAATATTGACTGTAATGATGACAACTAAGGCTGAAATCTCAGGCTGATTAAAAAGTGAGGAAAATCGTTGATGCCTCGGGACAACTGGCTGTTAGCCTGTCTTGCCCCTTTGACTTGCTGAAACATACAACTAACGATCCGATGGGCATTTACTTTTTTTTTTTTTCCAAGCAAAACTAGTTATCTCTATAGGCCTCAAAAACACGATTCCTTTCTATCAATTGGTGTTTCCAGCTGGCAATGCATCCACCCACACTGAACTTCTGCCTCGTGTCTCCTTGGGCATGAAGGCCTGTTTGAGCCGACTGGAACCCCAGGGAGCTGGAGAGCAGCAGACAGGCACGGGAGCTGGTGGCCATGAAAAACCCAAGAGTCTAACAAGCTCCACTGAGTGCTGACTTTTTATCTCATGGGAAATAAAAGGAAACTCAGAGAAGCTCAACAAAAGTGTCTCGTTGTGTTCTTCCTTTCTCTCTAAACAAACATCATTGCCAGAATTTTAAGAGGTTAAAGTAAATTTTCTGCTCTCCTCCCACTTGTGATCAAGATGTTTTGCCAAGTCCTGCTCTTCCTACTGGTGGTGGCATTCTGTCTGAAAAGAGCGTGTAGAGGCCGTTAGAGACAGAATTGTTTCTCACCATGAAACTTCCAAAGGAACAAAAGATGCTTAGAGTTGGAGGTGACACTCAGCAGTGCTCAGAGGCTATTTCTGGATCTTTGCTCAGGAGACACCCCTTGCAGTGCTCGGGAGAAGAATATGTGAGGGTAATGATCAAAACCCTGCCGGTATTATGCAAGGCAAATATCGTACCTTCTGTACTATCTCTCTGGTCACCTAAAACACAACTTTGAAAAAATATTTCCATCAGGACTAGAAAGTTACAACAGAAGTCGTGGTGCTTGCCTTACTTGCAGCTGACCCAGATTTAGTCCCTGACACCCCATATGATTACTGAGCCCCTCCAGGAGTGATCCTTGAGCACAGCTGGGTGTGGCCCCCAAACATATATATGTGTATATACATACATATGGACTGAAGCGATAGCACAGCAGGTAGGGCGTTTGCCTTGCAGGTTCAATTCCTTCGTCCCTCTCAGAGAGCCTGGCAAGCTACTGAGAGTATCCTGCCCGTGCAGCAAAACCTGGCAAGGTACCCGTGACATATTCTATATGCCAAAAACAGTAACAATAAATTTCACAATGGAGACATTACTAGTGCCCAATCGAGCAAATTGATGACAACGGGAGGGCAATGCTACAGTACTACATGCATATATATGTACATATATATGCATATATATTTTAATTAACTTGTATTTTATCATCCATAGACACAGTTATCACCCATAAACAGTTTATTTTTATTTCTCAGACTATTTTAAAACTGCCATCTTCATTCTCCTTTCATCACACTTTCAATCTCTTCTCTCAAATATAAGGCTAAGATCACGGCTAAAGATTTAGGTAGATACACAAATGCAGTACTGCAGTTTATTCATTATTAAACTTTTATATTAATTAATAAAAGCTTTTCAACTCACCTAGTAACTTAGCAGTTACCACTGTAAGAAACTTAAAAATAAATTAATTGAGAGTCAAGGCAATAGAGAGCTTATAAAATCAAAGTAGAACATCTTATGGAAATTAAAACACTTTTATACACATTATCTCATTTGCACATCATGCAAAATCACCTTGCAGATTGCTGTTTTTCATTTGCATGGTTTTATAGTAAATAAAATAAGATAAAGTCTTACTTAAATCATAAAAACATAAATTGATAAATAGCTACTCTATCAAATTTTATGATGTTTTCTGTCACAGTATTTGAGTTGTATTAAGAAGACATTTTAGAATTATAGCAATTTATGAGATTAGCATTTATCTAATGACAAAAGCCAGTGAGGAGGAATCAAGCAGAAATTCTACTTAGTTGCTTGCCTGCAAGACATAGTCATTTCTGAGTCTTTTAGTTACAAAGTAGACTAATCCAGCTCTGGAAATTTGTACATATAGGAAAGGGAAATTAAAATCAAACAATTTCAGATATCAAGAAGAGATAAATGTTCTCCATGAAATTATCTATTTTTTTCTTCCTACAAGTACATATACTCTCTGCACACTGTAAAGACACTATGTAGAACTTCATTCCTTCTATGTATTATTTTATTTTTTTATTGGAACTTTGAGTATCAGGAGCAAGTGATTCTTTGGGGATGCAGAGGGGATTCTAAATCTATCCTGCAAAAATGCCTATGAACCTACAGCTTTCTTTATGATACTCAGCAAAATTCTATAGTACATTTGGAGTTATGGCAACAACAGACTAACACACATTGTTTCTTCTGTCTGATTGCAGAGAAGTTATTCATCAATTCCTGTTATATCTAATAATAGTTCATCAATTATTTTGTGAGTCAGTTATCTTGTTAGCTTGGATGAAAGTAAGTTTGCTCTAAAAATATTTAAATGCTTCACTGTGTAAAAATTCTTAAAGCTTGAGAATTTTACCAATATATGTTACCAAAATGTATTTTACTAATATGCCTGGGGCTTAGGCTAATTGAATTTTCTTAAAAAAAACAATAGGATTATCTCAAAATTAAAGTTGCATGTATGCAAAAATGAGTTACAGGTATGTGACTTTTTTTATAATATCACAAATGGTTTCAAGCAAAAATGAATTTAGCTATATGATAATTTTATGCTTAACTAGAGTATTTTTCAAGTATTAAATAAAATGAATAGAGCACAGTCTATGTACAAGGGTATTTAGGGTAAACTGTGAAATTATTCACTTCTTACATGTGTTTATAGTCCAAAGCAAAGCAAATATCCACAACAAGCAAATAAATGAGCAATCTCACACAACGGTAAATCATGTGAAAAAAATAACACTGATGAAAATAATAGGATGGCAGTGAGTGGCCCAGTGGGGGCCAGAATAATGCATCTAATTTGAGTTTTTAGATCAGGGAAGGTCTCACTTCAGAGGGAAGATTTGTGCAAAGATCTGAGTATTGAAGGAAATAGCCATGAAAGGCTGGTAGAAAATCAAAACATGCTGAGAAAACAGCACTCTTAATCAGAGAAGAGCCTGAAATGTCCTAGGAAAGTGACATAGATCAAAGCGAATAAGTAGAATTGAAGAACCAGTATGAGTGGAGAGTCAAATTTCAAGTCTGAGAGATAGAACTGAAGATAAGGCTCTTGACTTACATGCAGTCAACCTGGCTTCAATCCCCAGCACTGCCTACAGTTCCTTGAGTGCAGCCAGAAAGAATCCCTGAGTCAGAGCCAAGAATACTCCCTGAGAAATGTTGTTTGTGGCCCCAAACCCAAAAGTAAATTAATTAATAAATGAATAATAAACAGAGATTGGAGAAGTAGTCAAAGGCATCATGGCTATAAAATGACTACAGCCCAACCACAAATCCCATATGATATGGTCAGGAGATTAAATTATTTTCTGAAAGCTAATTAAAGTACACCTGAAGTATTAGGGAATACAAGTAGGGAATTATCATAATCTAATTTGAGCCTTAAAAACACAGCTGCTAAATCAGAATGAATAGAGAGTCAAGTTTCAGTCACATAGTCTTAAAAAGTAAGAGAAAAAATTCCTGTGAGAACAAAATTTCCTTATTCTATCATACTGGATTTGATTCATCAGATGAACTAAACACACTATATATTTCTCCCTTTGTTTGCATTTTATGTAGTGGGAGTAAACTTCTGCCCATGATTGTGAATTTAAGAAGATCTCATAAATTCTTTGCTTCCTTTCAGTCAATGGATCTTCCTCCAGTTGTTAATAACTTTGCTTCTGTTCAATTATCCAATTCAAAATTAGAACTTTTGATCACCTGCTAATATATACATGAGGTAATATTATTGATATTTCATTATTAATTATGATCTTTGCATGGCAGAGCCTGGCAAACTCCCTGTGGCGTATTCGATATGCCAAAAAGAGTAACAATAATGGGTCTCATTCCCCTGACCCTGAAAGAGCCTCCAATATGACACCATTAGGAAGGACGAGTAAGGAGAGGCTGCTAAAATCTCAGGGCTGGGACGAATGGGGACATTACTAGTGCCTGCTAGAGCAAATCAAAGAACAATGGGATGATAGTGATACAGTGAATTATGATCTTTATATTGATACTGTCTGACTTAGGAAGTAAGGGATGAGTTAAATTTTAACCTAGGTTTTCTGGTATATTTGCTCTTCATTTTTTTAACCAAAGTCAGGAATCTTAGCTAAGGGTGAACGAAATCTGAAAGAAGAGGCAGTAAAGGGAAGGGGAAAGGAGAGTGAGGAAGATGAACAGGCAATTCTTATTTCCTCCCCATCATGTGGATTGGATGTGTGATTCTATACCCAGCAGGTTTGGTCCATGTTAAAGCTGACACTCTCCCTTTCTTGGGTCTTTTAGGAAGTTCCATGTATGGAACTTGTCTATCATTTTTACACCTATGTGTTGGCATCTCTACTTTAATTCTGGAAGATTATGACTTCCAAGTCCCTAGAAATAGGTGTTCTTAGGCAATGCATATTTCCTGGCATGTAAATATCGCTCACATTTATTTTTGGAGTCTGATGTTTATCAATTCTGACATCTCATTGAAAATAAAGGAGGAACTAATTTCATTACATGCTGACTTTTTCTAAGAAATTGTTGTTCACATTTTCTTTGAGTGTCATTTACGAGTCGTTTTCCTGCCACTAATTCATCAAGAAACATGACACTGTTCTTATCTTGTGAAAAGGTCTGCAGCTATGAGAAAAGACAGGCACATTATATAGTCTTCCGAAGGACACATCCTCATGGAAAGTATACTTCTATTTGAGAAAATTAAAGAAGTAAAGTAAAACCAGTAAAACAATTTAGTATTGTGATATGGAAATAGTGTTCTGAGATAGATAGCAATAACCACAGAGGAGAAAATGGTTGGTGCCAAAGTCTGCTTCAGATGGGTTAAACGGGATAGCCATTTCATTTTTTTTTCTTTTTGGGTCACACCCGGCTATGCATAGGGGTCACTCCTGACTCTGCACTCAGGATTTACCCCTGTCGTTGCTCAGGGGACCATATGGGATGTTGGGAATCGAACCCAGGTTGACTGCGTGCAAGGCAAATGCCCTATCTGCTATGCTATAGCTCCAGCCTCCGGATAGCCATTTCTTAGGAGATAAAATAGAAATTAAAATTTGTAGGATGACAAAATATAAGCCATAGGACAAAAGAGAAAAAAAGTTGCTTTTTTTTTTTTAATTTTTGCTTTTTGTTGTTGTTTCTTTCTTTGTTTTTCATGACAGAAGTGCTCTCGGTTCACTACTGTCCCTGTTCTCTGGGATCACTCCAGGAAGGGTTCCTGGAACACTGGAGTGTTGAAGATCAAACCCAGGCAGGCTATAAGCAGAGCAAGTGCTTTGCTCCAGCCCCAATTATTATTTGAAATTATTAATCTTTTAGATCCAACGGAACAAATATAGAGAATTTTATGTGGTAAAAGTTTTGAAAATATTCAGAAACTAGGAGGCCAGTCTGATAAACTATAAACAGCACTAAGGAGAAAAATTTAGCATGAGTTAAGATTCTAGAAACTTTTCCAGTACAAAATACTTGCAAGGTAGATAACACTCCTTTATGAAATCTAGATTGACAGCTTGTCTCCAGTGATATTCACATTAATACACTTAAAAAACGTTAATTTCAATGGGAGAGCTAATTAGTGTCTAGCCTGATTTGTCAATGATCACTTAAACTAAGCATCGAAAGAGAGATAGCCACTTTCAAGACTGTGATTCAATTCTTGACTGAACAAAGAAACTCCACAATCCCTCAGGGTGTAGAACAGAGCTTGCTTTGCTAAGAGTGAGTTTCACTGCCAAAAGCTGCAACAACACAGAAGGAAAAACTTTGCAATTTTCTGAAGGAAAGGTTGTACGATGAAAATTTCAGACAGAAAAAACTACATAGATGACAGTCTAAACAGGTTTCCCAAACCTCCACACATTAAAAAAAAATCAATCACATAAAATCTTGTAAAATAAAATCTAAGGGAAAGAGATTATTTCTTTAAGCAGAGAAGATTCCAAGGCATGTTAGGTTTTACAATGAAATTGAATCCCAGCTTAAGTTTGCAAGTATTTTGGAATCAAGCCTAGAGCAAGTTCCGCACGAGTCCCAAGGTGGAGCTTCACACATCTATTAAAATTTCTTTCTGACTAGAGCAATGGCTCTACTGGGCCAAATTTCTGGACAAGAAGAAGGTATCTGGAGAATCACTGTATCTCTTCTCAGTGAGGCAAAATGATTGACTACTCATCTCAACTCCCTTGATACTTTGTAAGTATCTTTTATTTGCTTCTCTGTTTGCAACCTGGTTAGTTGACTTTGAATCTATCTTTGATTTCCTTTATCCCATCCACCCCACTTTCCATAGCTACCACTAGTTGATTACCTACTCAAAAGATATATATTTTTAGCTGACACGGCATTATATTTGAACTTTCAATTAATTCACCTAAATTATAGTGCACAGAAGTTTTATCAAACACCAATTTGGATGTTGCTGTACAGGCTATTTTTTTTTTAATTTATTTGTTTTGGGGCCCACTTGAAGCTTCTCAGTGTTTATTCCTGGCTAAGAGATCTGTTCTGGGAGGGCTCCGGGGATCCTCTGTGGGAATGAAACTGGGTCAGCTACATTATTTTTAAATTCAAATGTTATTCTTTGAATCAATAGATTTCGAGTAAAGTACATTGCTCTCCATAAAATGGATGAATCTTATTCAATCAGTTGAAAGCCTTAAGAGAAAAATGCAAATAACTTGAAGGAGGAATTATAAAAAAATCTGACTTCTTATTTGAATTATAAAAATGCTTTCATGTCTCTGGTCTCAAGGATGCTATAAAAAAAATTGGGCTTGCTAGCTCCCTTTAGCCTACAGTTCTACGTTCTATGAAATGGGCCAGAGAGATAGTATACAGAGTAAGGCATTTGCCTTGCATGTGACCAACACAGGTTCAATTCCTGGTACCACATGCAAACAGTACTCTGAGCACTTTAAGAAGGGATTCCTGAGCACACCAGAAGTAAGTCCTGATCATAGCCAGGTCTGCAGTTCCAAACTTAAAAATAAAGTAAATTCTAACAGATAATTCTTTAAAATGTGTGTGTGTGTGTGTGTGTGTGTGTGTGTGTGTGTGTTGGAAGGAAAGGGGGCTATTGATTCTGTTTATTTAGAGAACTGTAATATACTCTGAAAATTTTGAATTAATAAGCAAATGAATGGACAAGTTAGTTATCAATTTAGTCAAAAAAATGGAGCCTATGAATTGAAACATAGTTAGAAAATAGACTTCTTGTAAACATTTGCACTCTGAGATTTCTCCAAACTATATTAAGAAAAAACAAACTGTTGAGTCTAAAGATTAAATAATATTTTATTCCACATAAAATCTCAGGTTCTTTTCTGCTGTTTGGGTAAAAAAATGTGGATAGATTTAGGGGTGTTAGAGTCTCCTCATCAGAGGAGCCAAGACAAAAAACAGGTCTCAGCAGGGCCTGTGTGATTATTTTGTGAGGAAGAAGCCGGTAGGAACTGTGCAGTCCTCTGACAGCCCCAAGGTTTAACTTTTACACACTTCCTCCACTTTTGTAGTTTTAATAACTATCCTGTCAACATATTACCTTCAAAAGTGTTGATATGTGGCACTTCAGGGAAAGGCACTCCCCAAGAACAGCAAATCAGTTCTAATTTTATCTGTCATTCAAACTGGAATGTGATGGAGATGAATTTTTGTTGTGTGAATACAGGTTTTTCTGTATTTTTCATCCCTTTCTCTCCACAGAGTGTTTTAGCAGACTGGGGTGGTGATGAGAGCTCCCAGGATCAAAGTGTGGTTTGGAAATGAACTGAATTCAGACCAATCTGATTGGAGAATTTAATTAACTATGTCTCTGCAGAGGAGATGCTCTATTTGCGTCAGTAGTCAAGAAAGATAATGCAGCAGGTAAAATGCTCATCTTGCCTTTGCATGGCATCTGGTCTCCTGAACAGCACTAGGAATGATTCTTGAGCACAGATCCTGGAGTTTGCCAGGAGTTATCCCTAACTCCTTAATCAATGCCAAGAATTAGCAGATCCAAGTGTGTCCTCAAAACAAAAATCAAACAATAAAATCACTTTTTACAATTACTAATGTCTACATATCATTTTTTAAAATTAGAAAATTATAAGATTCTTTTTAAGTCAACATAAATGGAGAAAATAGTTTAAAATAATAATCTGTTAAAATGCTCATTAGGTTGCACTGGGAGCCACCTAATTAGGAGCTATTGTAGACAACCTGGTCCAACCTGCCAAATGTATTTCAGATCCTCATTAACATATTGGTTTGTTTATGAAAAGTTCTCTCATTAATATATTTACAATTTAGACAAGAGTAACTTCTTTTTTATCACAGATGACATTTACAAAAATGAAATAATAAATTAAATTCTACTGCTTAAACATTTGCATGCCAGATCAATAGACATATTAAAAAACAAAAAACAAAAACATTCTGATAATTGAAGATATATCAATCACTCAGAAATACATATTTATAAGAACTTAATTTGAGACAAAAAGAACCTAAATTGGTTTGTAGATCTATTTAGAGTCTTTCCATTTAAAATGCAAGTTTTTGCGTATTCATAAATTTTCATCATCTTTTGCCATACTGAAGTCATAGCAAGATCAACTATTTGGAAGACCTTAATAATAAAAGCATTGGGAGTCAACGTGCAATTTCAGATTTACATACCTTTACTGTTTGCTGTTTATATTTCTTACTATTCAAGCTCCTTTTAGGCCTAGGAGCTAGAAAAATATGCCAGACAACATAATCCTTTGTGCATAATTGAAATAATCTCTAAATATGGTTAATATAATCAAACAAAGTATCTGAACTCAGTTAATATAATAAGTATAGTAAGGTATTAATATAGTAAGCAATTAACAGTTTTCTATTAAAATATTGACTAGATTGCTGCAGAAGTACATTTATTTTATCATGCTGAAAGACTTTATGTGTCCTTCACTGATTGTTTAATTTGGATGTAAGAAAGTATGTGACTGAATAGTTCATATAATATTTGTTAAAATTAAGTAAATATTAATCTACTTGGAGGCCAGTGAGTTTCTTCCGAGGAACACCAGGGTACTTGTGTAAGCATACAAACAATAAATAAATCAATTTACACACAATATATACATATTTGAACAATTTTCAGAGTTCATATGCTAAAATGTAACTTAAATGTTTTTAATTGAAATTTATTTTTCTTGCCTCAGGCAGAGCCAACAGATTCTCAACTACTATCATACCAAAATATGTGATAAGTAACAATCAGTAACAGTCACATTAAGGCCTATATTCCTCATAATTATATTTTTAGTATTATACAATATTGTATGCTATCTTATTCATATTCAATATTTTAATTTATCTTTCTTCAAGTTCATGATTTCAAGCTATTATCTTAACCTGAAAGAAATTAGACAATTATTTAATTATTTACTTCAAAATAATTCAAATAAATTTTGCCATCACTGACTAGAACAATCATGGCTCTTTACAAACTTAACATATTAAATTTAATATGAACTAATAATTGCGATGCCAATTAGTAAAGCAGATATCAGAGGCTGTGAAAAATGAACTAAATTGTAGTAATTTACACATAATCCATTAAGTAGAAACTGCTATTCTAATTAGTGACAATGTAACAAATTAAGATAAGAATTTTGATTGGTACTTTGAAATTCAACTTAATTGGTGATTGCTAACCTAATTAGAAAATACAATAAGCCTAATAAAGCGTCATCTGGGAAAAAAGAAAAGTGCAATAATGCCTATTAAAAAGAAGATGAAAATAAAAGTAAGTTGTACTCACTTAACCTCCTAAGACTTTATCTCCTAAAGAGAAAGTTTCTCCTCACATAGCTTAATGCATCTGTCTTATATTGAATGAACTATCATGATGGTCAGTATTTTGTTACTTAAAAACATCCCATGTGCCTATTTGTCATTGATAATAGTAATTTTGAAGGGTTGTAAACAAAGAAAAATATTGGAAAGCAGAAACTTCCTAGATAATGGTTGCTCAGGAAAGGCAGGTTGGTAGTTATAAATAAAAATAACTTGAAGCTAATGGTCATAAATTTTTCTAAAACTTAATTTTGCTTTCTAGTTGCAGTAGAGAAATTGAAGGTGTTTTACCAGGATAATTATGAATTCTCATTTTAAGGAATCATTAGACTATTATGGAAGAAATGATTGAGACTACTATGGAAGAAATAAAAGAGACAGGTACTCAATTATCAGCATTGAATTTGTTTTGATTCAGTGCAATGATTAAGGGGGGGAAAACAGGTCATATACCTAAATATGTAGTACCTATAAAAATACCAATTGCGTTCTTCAACTATAACAAGAATTACTAAAAGACCCTGAGTAACTGACAAATACTGAATAACTGACAAATATCGAAGCCCAAAAGACCCTGAATAACTGACAAAATCCTGAGGAATGGGGAAAAAAAGTGGAAAGATGTGTGACACCATAACACCATATACCCCAGGTATATTATATGGCTGTAATAATCAATGATCTGAAAAGAGAATGAAAGTAGAAAGAGAAAAGAGAATTAAAGTAGAAAGAGACCAATAAAATACAATAAAAATCCTGGAAATAAACACTCATATGTCTGGAACCCAGGTGTGCGGGTCCGGCGGCTGAGATCTCCAAGCCTGCTCGGATCTGGGCCTCCTCCACCCAGATCCCTAATTTTCCAGTAGCTTGGCAGCCACACCCACAAACTCTGTGTGTGTGTGTGTGTGTGTGTGTGTGTGTCCCATTGTGTAATCTCATCAACGGCCAAGATCCAGGGCCTATAAAACAAAGCTCTCAGAAGTGCAAGGCCACATTCGAGGCCACATGACTTCTTATAGCCTCGTTCTCCCTCTTGGAAAACCTGGCAAGGTGCCGAGAGCATCCTGCCCACACATGGCAGAGCCTTGCAAGCTCTCCATGGCATATTCAATATGCCCAATACAGTAACAATGATGGATCTCATTTCCCTTACCATGAAAGAGCCTCCAATGCAGCACCTCTGGGAAGAAAGAGTAAAGAGAGGCTGCTAAAATCTCGGGGCTAGGGCAAATGGAGATGTTACTGGTGCCCGCTTGAGCAAATCAATGATCAACAGGATGACGGTGATACAGTGATATCTGGTCAGTTGGCTTCAAACAATGGAACTAAGAGTGTAAAGCAGAACAGAAAATTCTCTTCAAGAAATGGTTTTAGGTAAAACAGAAATACCACGTGCAAAAGATTAAAATTGTTTCACCAAGCACAAAAATGTTGCACTATGCTTGCATATTACACATTAATTCATAAAACACATTGAAGAAAACATAGGGCAAATATTGTTACACTTCAGGGATTCTTTGGGGGATTCAAATGCATCATCAATAAAAACAATTATGAAAAAATGGAATTATATAGAATTTAAAATCTTCTGCAGAAATCAGAAAAAAACCTTGAAACAAAAGGCATCTTATAGAATGGGATAAAATATCTGTACATCTGACAAACATCTACTATTCCATGTATACCCAAAGAATCTCACAAAAGTCAACAACAACAACAAAATACAACTACTTTAAAATATGGTGAGAAGATATGAACAGAAAATTTGCCTCAGGAAAAAAATACAGGTAGTAAACAGTGTTTGCAGATGGAGAGATGGTACAAAGGTTAATGTACTTAAAATGTTTGCCTCACATGTAACCAATCACAGTACAACCCCCATCACTGAAAATAGTATCCTGAGACCCATAAGCAGTGAGCTTTGAGCACCACTGGATGTGGCCATAACCCCAAAATAAAAAATCCCTATTATCATTTATGAGGAAAATAAAGATGATAGTAAGAATGAGGAATAATATCCTCTGAAAACATATGCAGGAACAAGTGCCAGTGACAGTGTGGGAAAAATGAAATTAAAGTCTCATATGCTTTCGGGGAAATGAAGATATAAATTGGTCCATTCTTTATGAAAAACAGTATAGAGACTTCTCAGTAAATTAGAAATAGAACTATCATATGATATAACACATGTATTCCTAACTATTCCAAGTATAGGAAGCATAAATTTGATCTGTGTTTATGTTTATTATTATGCTATTTATAATAAACAACAGAAATAACCCAAGTACATGTCAATAACTGCATGAGTAAAGATGCGTTGCTAATTTGCTATAAGGAAACATGGAATATAGTCTTTGGCTACTACATGATAAAACTGGAGGGGATTATGTCAAAAGAAATAAGTTCAAAGGAGAAAGACTAATGCCATACTGTCTCATATGTGGTAAATAAAGAAACAAAGAAAGGTACAGACAATCTCCATGAAAACTGACAGATTCTGACCACAGAAATATGGTCACCAAATTGGGGGGAGTGGATTGAAAGGGAGGTGTTACAGTGAACTATAAAAGAGACATTGGTGATAGGTATGGTAGAAAATATTCGTAACTGTAGAATATATAAAAAATCATTGCACTATAAAATAATATTACCACAATGAAATTAATACACAAATAATTTTTTAGTATACCCATGCTTGTGACTGTAGCGATAGCACAGCAGGTGGGGCGTTTGCCTTGCAGGTGGCCGACCTGAGTGCAATTTCTCCATCCCTCTCAGAGAGCCCAGCAAGCCACCAAGAGTGTCATGCCCGCATGGCAGAACCTGGCAAGCTACCCATGACGTATTCAGTATGCCAAAAGCAGTGACAATAAGTCTCACAATGTAGATGTTATTGGTGCCTGCTCGAGCAAATTGATGAACAACTGGACTATAGTGCTACATCACTACCCATGCTTGTACTAACTATATGTGTGGTAGGAAGCACTTAGCACTGTCATCCCGTTGTTCATAGATTTGTTCTAGCCAGCACCAGTAACGTCTCCATTGTGAGACTTGTTGCTGTTTTTGGCATATCAAATACTCTATGGGTAGCTTGCCAGGCTCTGCCTTGTGGGTGGGATATTGGGGTCTCAGGAGCCAGTCTGAGACCCTAGCCAAATCCCCTGCCCCTGGAGACAGGAGCAGGCTCTATTCACAGGGGCTCAGAGCTCTGTTCCAGTACTCCCCCAAGAAAGGTGCTCTGATTGAGGAGATAACAGGATGAGGGACCTGACAGTCATCACTTGTCTGAGCTAACACACCAGGCCTTGAGAATGGGGAAATATAAATCATTAGCTAACATCTGTAATGAGCTCGACAAGGTGTACGTAAAGAACGTGATAACCAGGTATGCGCAATATGCATGTAGGCTGCCCTGAAGTTCATGTATAAATACCCTGTGTGAGAGCTAATAAAATGAGAGCTGCTTGACCTCCAGCTTTCCCCCCTCTGTGTGGTTCTTTCTTGGTGATGGCAGGGTGTCCATGGTGCGCAGAGGGGCAGGGCAGAGGCTTCTCCCTTCCCACCCCCTCTTCTATAGGGAGTAAGTCTGGCGGCTTGGGGGCATCATACTGCACTTTTCCTGGTTGACTGGCCAGGACCCTGATGGTAGGATACTCTAGGTAGCTTGCCGGGCTGTCTGAGAGGGACAGAGGAATGGAACTCGGGTCGGCCACATGCAAGGCAAATGCCCTACCAACTGTGCTATTGCTCCAATCCATATGTATATAATTTCTAATTATTTACAAATTTCCTCTGGTTCAGTAACCAGAGGAAACTTTGGATTATTCCAAAGTTTGATGATAATTATGGCATGTGCAATAGATAACGAGATGAGATAATAAAGAGAGGTTAAGGAGGAAAAATTACCTTGAGAAGATTTACATACTGCAAGAATTACTTGAGTTAGAGAAAATTTTTATCAGGTTCCATGGAAAGTCCTATTTTTTAGAATATGGAATATCTCCAAGGAAACAGGTTTGCAATGAATTCAAAATTTCTCAGAGAATAAAAAAAAAGCTCAAATCTCCACAAAAGTACATTCAAAGAAAGATTTAGAAAGGAGCCTATTAATTATTTTATTTGAAGTCTACCCAGTGGTCTAAGAACTATTTCTCACCTCCCCTATACACATCATCACCAATCAGTCATAGAAATAGAAAGGTCCACATTACCAAATGAAGATGCAGAAAGTTGAGCACCAAAAGCAGCGAGTCCTACAGTACAGTAAAGAATCATTTTCTGAGCTGAGTGCCAATGTAGAAAGAGATTTTTTAAATCACAGAATAAGAGAATTTTTCTTTCTGGGAGCAAATGATCACTCTTGGAAGAGAACAGTACATTCTCTGAAGAATAGTGACCTGGCAGGACTAGTGCACGGGATTGTTTCTATAGTGTCCAGAAGCATCCCCATCTTTCCAATACTCTCCGGACTTTATGGTTAATAATTTATTTAATCACTTTTCCCACTTCAGAGTCTCCCTAAGATTCATTTTTTAAGTGTCTACTATTCTTAACGACGTGTTATTATTCCTTCATTATGAATAAATGACACTTTCTGTTTATATTATTATGGACTAGACCCCAAGATTTTTGGGTGTAGAAAATAGAAATTTATGAGCATCCAGGACTCTGTTTCCACTATAATTTTACTAAGGTTAGAGACTGGTGCTTGGGCAACAGGTAAGCCATGGAGAGATCCCACCAAGCCATAGCTCTCACAGAACTCGGAACAATGATTCTGAGGCTTGAGGGGGAATGAGGATGGAAAGGCTGTTTTGCTTGAGTCCAGGAGAGGCAGTACAGAATATTCTTCTTGGCTGACCAGGTAAGTTTATTTTGTTTGAGAGAAACATATCCCATGGTGTTCCTGGATCTGTTTGGGGTCCCTCCCAGCAGGTTTTGGGGACTATGTCACGTAAATAGATTGAACCCAGACATCCATGCGCAAAATGTGCACTCAGTTTTAAGCTCTCGCTGGCCCTGACCAGGTTACATCTACAGGAGTAGAGACAGGAAAGAAAGGATGGCTAAGCAGGAAAAGACTAGGCAACACAGGAAGTTGAGTGAGCAATTATGGCAGAATGTGCATCACATTTAATTTTAGTATGTTACAGCTTCTTTTAGCATGTCACACCTACAGGAGGTGTGACTTTTAGTATTTAGAATGAGGTAGAAAATCAGTGAAGGGTGTCTCCCACAGAGGAAGGGGGAGGGTTGGAGAGAGTGGTGTGTATTCAAAAAATAAATTACAAAAAGCTGCGGCGGCTCTCTCTTGCTGCCTGCATTTGGTGCTCTCGGGATGCTACCCCTACCCCAGGGAGGCCGATGGTGATGGGTGGATAAAGGAGGAAACGGAGAGCCAGGCTGGTTGGTGTTAGTTACAGTTTATTCCATTCCGATCTCCACGCTCCTCCTATTCCGAATCCCCCTTCAATCCTGCTCCTCTTGGCTCCTGCTCCTTCATCTGTCCTTCATACTGCTTTCTGCTTCCATCTCCACCAGCTCACTCTTACAGCCTTCGTTAAATCCCCAAAGCATGAGGGTTTGGAGTAATAATTACACGTAGGTGTGGTCATACCATCAATAGAAGTAAAGTCCTTCCCTCAGGGGAAGCTTCTTCTAGACGGATTCTCATTCAGTAAGAAGACCCACCCAAGAGTGAAATTCCATCTATGGGTGTGTTTCTCTTCTCCTTAGTCCAACATTCATTATATTAGTTATTTTGTCTGGACACATAAGAGATACATAAAGCTTATAGTATGGTTATCCTGGGGTCATCTCACTATATAGATTTCAGACCACAATGCTCAGGCCAGATTAGCCTTTCCTATCCCTAGTAGGGTCCTAATCTCGACATTACTTTTTCAATCATGACAGAATTTGTTCATGACCATGCTATTAACTTATAGTTAATTATTGTGGCACTTTGGCCCATTTTGATGCCAGGGTAGCTCACAGTTTGCCCTGGGTCCATTCAGTACCTCATCAGGACCTTGCTTTTGGGGTGTTTTGGAGGTGTTAGGAACTAAGGGCAACTGAGCCTTACGTCAAGAAAGCAGATGCCCAGGAGTAAATATTATTTGGAGTTAATTAACGCCCAAGTTGCAAAAGCATAATATTAACTGTATTCCTGTGTCTATACAAAAAGGAAACTGCTTTAAAGCAAACAATGCAAAAGATATAAGGAGAGGAGAAAGACAATCTTTCACTGTTGAATACAAGTCAAGTATTCTTAGAAGGATCAGACCTTACAAATTAACAGAGTCTGATTAGGGGAGAAAGGTGATATAGCGGTTGGGGAAGAGAGCACAGAGAAGAAATTACAGATAAGCAAAGGAATGGGAGTAACTTGGGAGCACTGTGATGGGTGTAACCCATTAAACCTAAGCTCCCTGTGGCAAAGGAGAAAGGACAAACCAATGTTATCCTATGGGGAGGGGCAATTGGTGGTGGAGAATGTGCACTGATGGAGGGATGGGTGTTCTATCATTGTATGACTGAAATTCAAACATGAAAGTTTTGTAACTGTATTTAACACTGATGAAAGAAAGAAGGAAGGAAAGAAAGAAAGAAAGAAAGAAAGAAAGAAAGAAAGAAAGAAAGAAAGAAAGAAAGAAAGAAAGAAAGAAAGAAAGAAAGAAAGAAAGAAAGGAAAGAAAGAAAGAGAAAGAAGAGAAAGAAAGAAAGAAAGAAAGAAAGAAAGAAAGAAAGAAAGAGAGAGAGAGAGAGAGAGAGAAAGAAAGAAAGAAAGAAAGAAAGAAAGAAAGAAAGAAAGAAAGAAGAAAGAAAGAAAGAAAGAAAGAAAGAAAGAAAGAAAGAAAGAGAGAGAAAGAGAAAGAAAGAAAGAAAGAAAGAAAGAAAGAAAGAAAGAAAGAAAGAAAGAAAGAAAGAAAGAAAGAAAGAAGAAAGAGAGAGAAAGAGAAAGAAAGAAAGAAAGAAAGAAAGAAAGAAAGAAAGAAAGAAAGAAAGAAAGAAAGAAAGAAAGAAAGAAAGAAAGAAAGAAAGATAGGGAGGTAGGTTAAAAAATGAAAGAAATTTAATGATCGGTGAGCACTGGAGTCCATCTTGAAGTGAATTGTTTAGTCTAATTTCTTCAGTACTTCAACTGCATTATTATGATAGATGCCTATTAGTCATGCCAGTAGTATTGTTATTTGATCTATAGCCTGAAGTAGAAATTATATTGTACAGATTCTGAGATCATTGTATATGTATATATATTCACAATATACAAAGGCAGACACTATTTTCTTGGAACTAATTTTGACAAGCTGTGATGGACATGAGAAAATGTCTTCGAACTCTGGAAAAGAGTCTCTACAATTGGGATAAAAAATATTCTAGAAGCCTGGTAGTGATAGTCTAAAATATAATTTCCTTTTCATTTCACATTACTGAAACTTTATCATCAGATAAATTCCAAAGAAAATCATGTCTGCTTAGGATTTTTGTGACTTAGTGAGGAAAGCTAACACAAGCAGATTGTGTTTCAGATATTACTATTACTGGAGTCTTATAAAATCAAAATAAGTCCAGGGTTTATATTATATTCTGAATGAGGAGCAACATGATTTTTAGTATTCACTGAATTTCAAAAATAATTTACACTTTTTTGTATGAGAAATATATTGTCTATATATTTCTGCAGTGGATTACAGTTAAAAATTATATAAGCATACACATGCATATATATTTAAGAAGATTAATCACAAGTTATAACACAAAGATTATTAAATACTTGGTGCAATGAGGTTAACAGTGAATAGAACTTTGTCCTAAAACACACAAGGTAAGCCTATTCATGCTGTACTGGTAGTACTTGTTAAGACAATGTAAACTAAAACTTTGGGAAATATACTGGTATCTTATGAGTATGTTATGTTGGGGTCAAGGATATTGATCAAAATTTGTGAATGGAAATGTTTCTCAAGCAAAGTGCATAGGCGGGTCAGAAGTCGGGGTGGAGAAGAAAGAGACAGGCATTATCCCTGCGTCTCCAGGAAGAAATCATGATACAATATGCACTGCACTGTCTGCACATCACCCCATTGTTCGTCAATTTGCTTGAGCAGTCACCAGTAATGTCTCCGTTGTGAGATTTGTTGTTACTGTTTTTGGCATATAAAATACACCACGGATAGCTTGCCAGGCTCTGCCATGCGGGCGGTATACTCTCGGTAGCTGTCCAGGCTCTCCAAGAGGGACTGAGGAATCTAACTCAGGTCGGCCGCATGCAAGGCAAATGCCCTACCAGCTGTATCACTCCAGCCCAGTGATCCAATATGTCAACCTTAATTGCAGGCGAGAATAAGGCATCCTTCTCCCTCTAAAGCTGAAGAGAAATGTTAAATCTAACATGTAGAGAGACTGTAAATTTTCCCTGTGGAAATTTAGATACTGCTGACCATTCAAAGAAGAGTGGGCAGTGATACAGGATAAGGACAACTAGAATTGAGAAAAATTCAATGTTCTTTTGGTAAATTAATCTATTGCTTGAGCAGGCACCAGTAACGTTTCTCATTGAGAGACGTATTTTTACTGTTTTTGGCATATCCAATTCGCATGGGTAGCTTGCCAGGCTCTGCTGTGCGGGCTCCATACTCTCAGTAGCTTGCTGGGCTCTCCGAGACGGGTGGAAGAATCAAACACGGGTTGGCCAAGTGAAAGGTGAAAGTCCAACCGCTGTGCTAATTGCTATAGCCTGGAAAAGATCAAATTTTATCAATTTTCAAATGCCACTGGAGCTATATCTTTATCACACCAAAGCTTTCTGTTGCCTTATTTTATTGTCATTGTCTTTTCATGTCATCATGATCTCTTGCCTTCTTAAAGTAACTTTGAATAAAACATGCACGTTTTATATAAAGCAGTCAAATTTATATACATATATGTGCACATATATGTATATTTAATGTGAACTTTGTATGTGATGGCCTTTTTAAAATTCCTCATGATTGGCTCTGCATTCCACAGGAAATGGTGTATAAAGCTAAAGCCTTTACTGATTTCATAACTGTTTTCATATTCATATTCACCTCCACCTTTGCTTTAATTAGCACATCAACTACTTGCTACACCATTAATGTTCAATGCTTTTCTTTGTCTAAAACTTTTGTATGTTATCTTGCTCTCTAGAATGTTCCACCCGCCACTGACTTCCATTATAGAAATTATGTAGCACTGTAGCACTGGGGTCCCATTGTTCACCCATTTCCTCCAGTGGGTACCAGTAATGTCTCTACTGTGTTCCTGCAATATTTGTTTCTTTTTTGCAACAGAACACTACTTCATATAAACAATGGGTTATATCTTCAGCTAATCTGCACAGTGGTACACACATATTGTTAGAATTGACTAGCATTTATTAGGGAAAAGAACTTTTTTCTCCTACCCCACCCCCATGCTTTTCTAGTTTCTAACACATTATCAGATACGTAGTCAGTAATTGGGAAATGCCAGTTGAATACACTAATTACTTTTCCATTAGTAACAAAACCACTCTGTGAGTTAAAAGTAGTTGTTATCTGACTTTACAAGTAGAAAAGCTTTGTATAAGAAGTATTATATTATATTTTGGGAATACCAACACCCAAGAACAGTAGAGATAAGTACCAAGAGGATTACTTCACAGCTTAGAAGCCAGCCTCGCATGCTGGGGGAAAAGGTGGCTCAGATAGAAAAGGGACCACTAAGTAAGGGGTGCTAGGAGGTCCCATTCGGAATGGGAGATGTGAGCTGAAAATAGACTTGACCGATCATGACGGCCACTTAATACCTCTACTGCAAACCACAACACCCAAAAGGAGAGAGAGAGCAAAATGGAATGCCCTGCCACAGAGGCAAGGTGGGGTGGAGGGGGTGGGGTGAAGATGGTGGGAGGGATTCTGGGACAATTGGTGGTCAAAAATGGGAACTGGTGGAGGAATGGGCACTCAACCATTGCATGACTGAAATGCAAGCACGAACGTTTGTAAGTCTGTAACTATACCTCAAAGTGATTCACTAATAAAAAATTTTTTAGAAAAGAAGAATTATATTATTTTTCTACATGACATGGGACAATGACCCACTAGATTTAAAAATTAGAGCCTTTAGCTACAAACCCAATGTTATATCTGCTATATTTCAATGCCTGGTTGTATTTATATATGGCATTTTAGTGTTTCTTAAAATATTTTTTCCTAAAAAGCTATAGTCTAGAAGTGAAAATTCAATTTTGTGGAGATGTTATTTAAAAAATAAAAATCCATGTCTGTGTCATTTTCATCTTTTCCCATGTCAAAATCTCATCACAGACAATAGAGAAATAGTACAAATATGGTAAAAAATTTAGAGGAAGTCTATCCCATACTTTAACTTGATAACTATACTTATGAAAAACCTGTAAGAAAATCTTTTTTCTACATGTTTTCAACCTGTAAGAAAATCTTTTTTCTACATGTTTTCTTTTAATATTTTTAATTTTTTAAATTGATTTCTGCATTTTTCTTAAATAGTTTCTAATAATAAGAAAGGAATTATGAATCAACCATGTATTCAGACAACTGGCCCAAACAAAGCTCAAAACTAGTACTGGCTGGAAGTCACCTCATTACTGCCAAATTTATTCTGGCAGTCTAAAGACTCTGGGGGTGTGGGAACCACAAACATGGCCAGAGTGGCCACGTTCCAGGCCTTGCTACATCCATTTGACATCTTGAACACCAAATGTCCAAATCCCTGAGATGGGTGTCAGGGCTCGTCCAATACAGAGACATGAACAAGGTCTGGACTGGGAGAAAAACTAAACTGAGATGAAAGCCTAATAGACTTGAGGTTTATCACAGATGCCTAAAAAATTGTATTTGCCAAGTAAATGAATGAACAACACCACATATCTCTATTTAGGACCCGAGTTCCTTTTTCATTTATTCTTTTGCTTCAATTTTCATTTGAAAAATTTTGTTCCAAATGTTTGTTTGTTTTGCTGGTGTTGTTTTCTAATGTCCATCTGTTCATTTGTTTAAGTAAAATCGTTTTTTTTTTTAAATTTTGCTTCTACTTCTAGTTGTAATGTCACATCTGTTTACCAGATTTATTTTTAATTGATTTGTGGTAAATGGCTATTTCTTGCTATCTGTTTCCTTTATCTTATGGTTAGGAGATAGTACGTGTAATTTTTTTTAATTACTCATCTTTTCCTTGAGAGCTGATTTTGAGGTTCTTGTGGGGAAGTACTGGAGTGATAGCACAGCATTTAGGTCATATGCCTTACACACGGCTGACCTGGGTTCGATTCCTCTGTTTCTCTCAGAGATCCCAGCAAGTTACCAAAAGTATCCTGCCCTCATGGCAGAGCTTAGCAAGCTATCCGTGGCATATTTGATATGCCAGAAATGGTAAAAAGTCTCACAATGGAGACGTTACTGGTGCCCGCTCGAGCAAATCAATGAACAATGTAATGGCAGTGCTACAGTGCTACAGAGCTACAGCAGGGAAATACAACTACTTGTACACTCTTGGCCAAAGAAGGGCCAAAAAGTTCTCTTCTTGATCAAGAGCAGCAGCGAAGCTTTAAGAGGGACCCACCTGGATCTGTGAGAGAGGAAGAGGACACTCTCCTAGCCAGCTGCTTCATGAAGTCGAATCAGCCCTGGAGATCAACAGGGTGACAGACGTTACCGCCAGATTGCCCTCACATCCCACTCACTTTTCCTAAAATTCTAGAACTACAAATATCTGAGATTGTTTTTCAGCTATTCACCTATATTTTTTTCTATTTGACTTATATCTGTTGGGAAATATATGTCCTTTATTTATTGCTTTGCCTCATATAAATTGTCAATGTGTGTTTGTCAAGTAGTACTGCCAATGCAATAGACTAGCATTTGGAGTCCAGTATGCATGATACTGACCACACTGAGCTATAGAATTTTCCTTTCAGTTAGCTGGTAAGCTGAGGTTGTGTATTCGAGTGTTTGTACATGTGTAAGTGTATTTCTAATTTTAACTGGATCCCATTAAGACCCTAAGTAGTGCTTATTGCCGTCTTCCATATGTACAAGTAAAAATGCTAAGTAGTAGAGACCCTTAATCTTGTGCTCAATGTCACACAACTAGCAAATAATACGTGCCAATTTCAACTCAAACTTCTGAGTATAGAATCAGTAAGCCTTCCATTATGCAAGTGGTTCTCTCGTGGGGTTTTTGGCCCAATAACATTAATATTATTTGCAATATGTTCTTAATTTTCAGTCCCAAGCCAGTTCTAGTGAATCAGAATCTCTGGTTGAAAAGAATTTATCCTCAGTGCATCACAAAGAAACAGCAACCTCTTTACACTGGATCTTGGCAAAGCCATTTGCACTGAATCAGTCCCAAGATAGGTGCTCTTTCTTTTAAATACAGTTATTAGTAATTCTTACCCCAAAGGAATCCTGCTTGTTTTCTTTTTAAGAGCTATCCAAGGACCCCAGCTGCATCCCAATAATTCTTATTTAGTTCTCGGTGAAAATAGCCAAATGACAAAGTTTTGTCTCGTCTTTTCCTAATGACAACACTGATCCCTGACTATAAACTCACTTAAAGGTCAGATATTTAAAGTTCCCCTATCCCGCCAATATTTTGAAAGCCTTCCTAAATCCCAAATAGTACAAACTTAACTTGAGTAGAAGAAAATGCTGATTTGTTAATTCTGACAAAGAACAATATGGTAAGGTAGATGGAGATGTTAGTTTTTTTTTCTTTTGAGAGTAGTTTTAAATAAGTGTTAACTATGTTTTTTTCTTCAAATTCATATTCATATTTAGTTTGCTTTTACATTGGCCATGGGCACATTATATTTGACACAAAGAACAGGTAGTAATGAATTAAAGGTGGGAAGAGATGTCGAACACCTCGGAATATTTCCACTGTCTCTGAGCACTCAGACAAAGCACTAGAATGATTGACTCTGCACAAACTCTTTTGATTTTAAATAGTCCTGTCAGGTAGAAAAGAAATGTTTCATTATTTAATGTCTGTTCAAGGTGGCAAGAAGGTGTTGGTGAATTTTACAAATCAACAAGATGTAGGCTCAGTGCTCAAAGTTAACTCATTAATATTAATTGTTGTATTCTTAATCAATACACAATTTCTCTCTTCTTCTGGGAAATGTTATTTAAAATCTCTCTAAAGATGCACGCTTATGTAACGCACATTGCATTAGCGTACACATATGTGTACATATATACATAAGAACATACACATAAGCATATATAACAAAACCTAACAATGGCTGGATAAAATTATCAGGTATTTGCTGTGCTACTGTCTGCTTTGTATGTTTACATTTCATAAAACTAGAATGTAAAAAAAAATTCATCAATTTTTCTGATAGTATTATGGTGGAGGTGGTAAGAAAAATGGAGGGAAGCTTTTGTAATCTATTAGATATTATTGGTTTTGTTAAATCTCACCATCAGTAGCATCACTGTCTTCCTGTTGCTCATCGATTTGCTCGAGCAGGCACCAGTAACGTCTCTCATTGAGAGACTTACTGTTACTGTTTTTGGCATATCCAATACGCACGGGTATCTTGCCAGGCTCTGCCGAGCAGGCTCGATACTTTCAGTAGCTTGCCAGGCTCTCCGAGAGGAGCAGAGGAACCGAACATGGGTCGGCCGCATGAAAGGTGGACGCCCAACCGCTGTGCTATCCCTCCAGCCCTTCAGTAGCATAATTAAGTTAAAGTGATTCTTATCTTGCATAACCTCATATTAGCCCAGATGTTGGTATTAGACAGTCAAGATTATAATCTGCTTAAATGCATGTAAAATGCATCACCCTGGAGGCTTGTACTATAATGATCAAATTTAACACCAACACTAGGCCTGTCTTTTTCTATATCTGTCAACAATGTATCTTACATATAATTTATTCACAAAGTAAAATAATTCACCAGAAAAAAATTAAATGCCTGTAATTATTTTCTAGGCTGTTAGCCCAGTCATATAATTAGAACCAGAATTGTCTAGTTATAAAAATGTTTAGGGCAACACACAAAAAATCTGAATTTCTGATAATGATGCTCCAGCATGCTCTTGTGCAACTTAGTCTGTTGCGTGAATATTCTTTCGGTCAGAAGTGCAGAGGCAAGACATGCGAGAGGAATGTTAGAGAGCACAGAGGGCCAAGGCATCGATCTGCCTCTAGGCAAAGAGCAACTTCCAGAGGCCTCCTTTTATTCTATTTTTTTAACGTTACGTCCTAATGACTTTATCACAGAAAAAGACTTGCTAACGAGAATACAGTTACAGCATATGCATTCGTCAAAAGAACATCAGGTTATACATTGTCTTGTCAAAGCTATGTTGTCAAAGCTATGTTGTTATGATTAAAACGACAGAGGAAGGTCTGGAGCTGGACACATAGGCTCTATGGTTTATGTTCCCTATATTCTTGTGGTTGGTAATACAAAAAAAAAAAGAGGGCTCATACTGATACTTGAAGGTCAAACCAGATTAAGGATGTGTGAGAGAGAGTGAAACTGCTGCTTTGTACTGCTTTGAACTGTATGACCAGGCGGGCATATGAAAGCATGCTGTACTTTTCCAGATCATTGGGCTCAGAAGCTTAGCTTGTCCACTTAACTCAAAGTGGGGCCTCGGTTCTACCTCCTGCTTGCAGGGCAGCGTCCAGAAGCTCATCCTAATGTCCTGGCTTAGCACCATCATTAGTCTTTTTTAAGAATATGGTTCAGAGGGCTGGGAACAACTCTATAGAAGTCACTTTGAACAAAGGAAGGACGTGCATATGCTGCCTGAACCCATGTGCTGCTTGTTCCCACATGGCTGAGAACATGTGTCATCTTCATCTCCCCTCTTGAATGTGTACTTTCATGCTTTGTAAAAAAAATTTTATTAGAGAATCACTGTGATGTACAGTTACAAACTTATGAACTTTTGTGTTTGCATTTCACTCAGACAGTGATTGTTTACCCATCCCTCCACCAGTGCCCATTCTCCTCCACCAATGATCCCAGTATCTCTCTCACCACCCCCACCCCATCCCCCACCACTCCACCTTGCCTCTGCGGCAGGGCATTCCCCTTTTTTCTCTCTCCTTTTGGGTGTTGTAGTTTGCAATAGAGGTATTGAGTGGCCTTCATGTTCGGTCTATAGTCTACTTTTAGTTCACATCTTCCAACCTGAATGGGTCCTCCCAACATCCTCTACACGCTTTTATATCTAATGCTGGGATGTGTGTAGGGGCTCTCTCCTCCTTTGGAGAAAACAGTTTGTCTCTTGAGCATGTTACTCTCTGTCCCTCACTTTCCCTCCCTTCTTCCCCTTCCTAAAAGTCTCCAAATAAAATCTCTTTTATTTCCCTTCTCGTCTACTCCTAAAATTCTTTTCTGTGAGGCAAGACAAGAACCCAGTGATGCTGGTAAGGCCTGGGACTGACTTTCCTTTCCTGCAAAGAGCAAATCCTCACTGTAACCTGAGTCTTTGGCTTCCTAAGAAATCAAGTAGTGGGGATCGACTCTGTCAAGAAGACAAAGAGGACTTCAGGTGAGGCTTGATGGCCATCTCAAGGGGCTGTCAGGACTCGGGACTGTGCTGGGCAAAGGCTCAGTGTAATCTTTATAGTTCTCACTTCCCCAGTCAGCCACAGGACAGTAGAGAGAGATCGGGAGAAAGTGACTAATCTCTCTCCTCTCCATCTCACATAAGCCACCCTTGGGGCCACCATTTCACCCCTACCTCTCTTGTATGCAACAGTAAGATTTAAGGAAAAGTGACTTTATCCTGAACTTGATCTCTTTGCATCCCATATTTCATGTTGGTTTTTAACTCATGCATTTTTTAATTAAATTTTTATCCTCTTTCTCTTTTCTGTTGGCCAAATTCTAGAAGTGTTCAGGATCTAAGGGTTATTCCTGGTAATACTCTCTTTGCAATAAGTTACACTCCTTCATGGTAGGGTCCAAGATGTGGTAAGGCTTGGGCCCAGGAGTTCTGGGGTCCCACAGGGTCACACCTGATGGTACTGGGAAATAGGGGCAATGCAATGCCTGGATTGAACTCTAGGTGTTGTGTATATATGTATATATATATATATATACACACACATATATATATACACACACATATATATGTGTATGTATATATGTATATGTGTATACATATATATATGTATAATGTGCTCTATCTTCTAAGTTATTCCCCTGGCTCTAATTTATTTTTAATTTTGAACACTCACCACCATCTGTTAGACCTGTGAGTATCCTTGCTTTTACATACCACCTTCATTCCTGTGAAAATCTGTTTTGTTATTAATTCCCACTAGTTTATTTTTGCTCTTTTTCTCTATTCATATGTTTTGTTTTCTTACTTGTGCACATAGGTAAAATTATAGGTAAAATTATTCATTATTTTTATTTCTCCTTCTAAATATTAAAAAAGAAGAAAAATATTGTTTGGAGACAAAAAAAACTCTAGCTTAGAAACAGACCACTTATTCTTAAATTATGTTCTCAAAATTACTCTTACCCTTTGGGCAAATTATATGATTTTTCTAATCCTTGGGTTACTCATTGCTAAATTAGAATGATGATTACACATATTAAGTAATACAGAAAATGGTAATGAAACAAAATAAGACACATAGAATGCATCAAGCATTTATTCAACCCACTTATACAGATAATCATCACCATTATTCCCAATAAGATGTATCAAGACATCTTAAACTTAGAATGCCCAGAGTAAGTTTGTCACCAAATCTCATTTGCTCTTCTTCACTTTATCTTAATTAGCAGAATTATGATCCACTTATATCCTTATGATTGGAGTTCAAAAGAAAAGCTGCTTTATATATATACACATATATATGCATACATATATACATATATTGGACATATAGGCATATATTTTGTATATCACTTGTCATCCAGTTGATCTTCGATTTGCTCTAGCGGGCGCCAGTAACGTCTCCATTTTTCCCTGTTGAGTGCTAGTGTAGCCCTTTGATATCTGCTCACTACAGGAACAGGAAGAGCCTCAAATCGTTCATTCAGGGGTTTTTACAAAGAAGACTGACCATCTCGTTGGTGGGCTGCCATGCGGTCTTTTGACATTTCATGGAACCAGTCGGTAGCAGCTCTAGACCAGCAGTCGTCTCAAAATCACATTACGTGTCCGGCCCATCTGATTTTTGATACCTTGGCAAACGAGACAGCATCCCTGATTCTTGGTCATTGACAGAGGTTGGAAGTTCAGATTCCTTCTCTCACTTGAGTGAGATGTGATATTCCAAGCATAGCTCTTTTGATTCCTCTTTGGAATACTCGAATAGTGTTCTCATCCTGTTCGTGTAGGGCCCAGGTCTCTGAGGGAATGAAGAACAGTGGAGTCAAAAAGATGTGCCCAGAGCCAGAGTTTCTTCACCCTCTTAACCACTTCTTCAATGCTCTTGAAGGCATTCCATGCTACTCTCTTCCTCCTGAGAAGTTCTGGAGCCAAGTCATTCCTCATGTTGAGTTCTCTGACCCAGGTACACATAGCTGCTGCATTCAAAGATGTTCTTTCCATTGAGAGCAAATGAAGCACCAGGAATTAGTTTGTTTTTCATGAACATTGTTTTGCTGAGATTCAGCTGCAGTCTGATCTTTCCACACTCTCAGCTGAAGTTGGACAGCATTTGTGACACTTGGCTAATGTTTAGTGTTATGAGAACGATGTCATCAGTGAAGCAGAGGTGGTTTAGTCGCCGACCGTCTATCTTCACTCCCATTCCTTCCCATTCCAGTCTCACATGATGTTCTCGAGGGTGACACTGAAGAGTTTAGGTGAAATGGTATCACCCTGCCAAAACCCCTCTCTTTACATCAATGATCATTTCCTTGTAGAATGATGAATCCGTAATACAATTCGAGAAGGATCTTGATGTACTGAGTTTGAACGCCCTGTTTGACTAGGGCTTCGATGACTGCTTCAGTCTCAACAGAATTGAAGGCTTTCTTTAAATCGATGAACGTTAGACAGAGCAGCATCTTGAATTCTCACGAAATTTCAATGAGTTTGGTCAGTGTGTGAATATGGTTGATCATGCTGAATCCTTTTCAGAACCCGACTTGCTCACATGGTTATCCTTCATCTAGTGTTCTGCCTATTCTATTCAGGATGCGAATAGAATATATTATTTTGTGAATAGTATATTATTATCATATATGTCATATATATCATATATTATATATCATAATAATATATTATGTGAATAGAATATCCCAAGTGAACAACTTGGGATATATATGAGATATACATATACATATATAAAGGGATATATATGAAGATACATATATATATCCCTTTGTATTAATGATTACTCCTTGACCATTCTCAAATTCGCCTTCTCTTTTCTGGTTCTCTGATACTGGCTTAACTGAGGCCATCATCATTTCTCAATTGATTGCTGCAATAATGCCTTTCTTCCTGTTTCGCTCACTCTAGTATAATCTCCACAAGATTTCCAAGTAATAACTTTTAAATAATTATCATTTTACTTTATTCTTTAGAATTACAGATGCCGGACAGATAGTAAGGTGGGTAAGGTGCTTATCTTGCATGCAGCAGACCCAGGTTCTATCCTTGGCACCCCATATAGTTTGCCAAGCTGGGCACAGAGCCAGAGAGCACAAGTAAACTCTGAGCAGAGAGCCAGAAATCATCCCTAAACAACATCAGGTATGGAGAAAGGGAGGGGGGGAGGGAGGGAGGGAAGGAGGGAGGGAGGGAGGGATGGAGGGAGGGAGGGAGGGAGGAAAGAGGAGGAAGAAGGAAAGGAGCTGAGAGACCTAAGAGGTAGTATAAAAGTAAAAGATACAAAGAAGGAAAAAACAGAATTAGAAACTTCAGGGCATTTAAGTAACCTTACAAATGGAGAATTTTGATTCCAAAATACAAATGCTGTGGGTAGATCTTGACGGTCCACACTTGAAAAAGAAGAATGCCATGCCTCTTTAGTTGGAAAATAATTTAGAACTAAATCTGAAGTTTCTTAATAAAAAAGCGTAGTAAAGGAAATCAAAGAAATCTATGTGATTATGTTTTGTGCTTAGATAAAGGGGCTGGAGCGATAGCACAGCGGTTGGGCGTTCGCCTTTCTAGTGGCCGACCCAAGTTCGATTCCTTCACCCCCTCTCGGAGAGCCTGGCAAGGTACCGAGAGTATCGTGCCCGCACAGCAGAGCCTGGCAAGCTACCCGTGGAGTATTGGATATGCCAAAAACAGTAACAATAAGTCTCTCAATGAGAGATGTTACTGGTGCCCGCTTGAACAAATCGATGAGCAACGGGATGACAGTGACAGTGACTTAGATAAAGGACTTTTGGGGTGTATTGTACAACCAGCTTGACGCTGTTCTTAGCAGCTCTGAGCAGCTCCACCGTTTTTTCGTGGTGCTCTCCTTCCACACTCACTCCAGTCCCGGAGAGCAGCTGCTCTCTTTTGAGGCCTCCGTGTCCTTCAGCCACCCCTCCAGGAATGATGCATGAGATATAAATGGGGGAATTTTGCTCCTTTCCTCCCATCACCTTAAGGCCAAGGCCTTCATCAGTCTTTGCATGAGGGTGGGAGTGGCCTTCACTAGCTGCAAAAGCTGCAACTGTTGCCTTTGCTGTGGCCCTAGCACAGGACAGCCACCGACAGTTACTGTTTCCTGCATATATTGCTACAGCTCTCCAACAGCAGTACAAGACTCACTCGGAAGCACTTTTTTGAGGGATTGTAACTTGTGCACTGGTACCTCGCCAGATTCCAGTAGATTTTCCAGTAATTCAAGTGCTCTGGCGACATCTCTGCCTAGAGTGAGCGGCTGGACCACTGTCAGTGTCGCCATGTCTGCCGAGGGAGCTGAGGTGACGCCCGGCTTCAGCATCGGCCAGCGCCCATCCCCGTTAGAGAGCAAATGCTGCCTGGGTCCGAAACGCTCGGCTTTTCATGGTTAATGCTGTGAATGTCTGTAACAGCAAGTCTCGCAATGGAGACGTTATTGGTGCCCACTCGAGCAAATCAATGAACAACAGGACGACAGTGCTACAGTGCTAATAAATTTTTTAAAATATTGCTCATGGGCCAGAAAGGTAGTATAGCAGGTAGGGTACTTGTCTTCCATGCAGTTCTATTCAGCATCCCGTATGGTCTGTTATGAACCCATATGGTTCAAAAACTAGAACTAAAACTGAAAATTAAGATTTTTGAAAATGTTGGTCCTAACAGAATGAATTCTGAATTTTTAAATATTTGGCAGTGACTTTCCAAACTACTTCTTCAGTTTTACTAGTTGACTTACTCTGATTTAGAATTGTGAATATCCTCTTTCTAAAAATTAGGCAAGCTTATACGAAAGCTTGATATAGATTATAGAAAGATTACCTCTGTAGCATACCTTGTGTTCTTTTTTGAAATATATGAGGGCATTGAAGACACTGCAACCCAGAAGAATACATCCTTTGCTTGTTTGTTTTTTTTTGAGGCCACTCCCAGAATGAAGCGTATGTACCCTACCCACTGTATATCGCTCCAGTGCTCCCAAGAACCTATCATCCTAAGAAACTTTGATTGTTATCTATAGATAATTCTCCACTGGTAGTGATCAGAGTTCCCAACTTATTTTTGATTTATTTTGTTTTAACCTCTTCTTTTCACTTTTGTCTTTATATAGCAGTGTCTTACTCTGTATTAAACAAAAAAACAAAATAACCTTTAGACAAACCTCTTTAACTGAACTGAGAATGGTTAGATAAAAGAATTGTACAAATAAGCTGCTGAATTTCCAAATTTCTCAAGTTCCACAGGTAAGACCATTAAAAAATAAAATAAAATTCTGCCATCCTGATAAAATGTCTTGGATAAGAAGTGTATTTTATGGAAGAAGATGAGAAGACAATATAGATATCAACTTCCAGAGATAGTTTTTCCCAGCAGATCAAGTTTTTCTATTTCACCACACACTGACGATGAGTGCATTTCACAGGTAATAGTCGGATCTGAGAGAGTTTCCTGATTTCCACTAGATTATTGAATTTAACAAATTAAAGTGGGACTTAGAACCAGAATAAAAGAAATTAAATACTCAATTCAAATTTGAAAGTACAGCAAATATTTTTTGGCAAATGCAATTAAATTGGAGAGTATGTTTTTCTCATCTTATTTACCCAATAATCTGTTACAAAGAAGACAAAATATTGATTGGAGATCTTAACCAGAAATCTTTGTTTGGATTTGCAAATTTAAACATGTGGCATGTACTGAAGAAGTCCTTTTAAACCCTCCTGACATCCACTGTGAACTCTAGACATAAGCATTCAAAACTCTGTTAAGTCCTCAAAGCAAAGTTAAGAACAACAAATCCCAAAGTAAAATAAATATTTTAGCACTTTTTCTTTATTCATAAACCTCATTATCAGATTCAATATACTGCACTTGCAAATTTGTGTTAGATTTTACAAGAAATACAAATTGCAGAGACTCACAAATGAATCTCGGAAGAGAACAGCATGCTGCAGAGCTGTCTCCAGACCCCAAGTATTAAAAACTTTAGAATTCCAGGGACATGTGGCCACGAAAGCGGCTGCACAACATCTCATATGATTCATAACAGCAATATAAAATAAATTATTTAGCATCTGCCTGTGGGGCAGTCTTGATTGGTGGTGGGAAAATTTGAAATAATGGGGATGGGAAAGTGTAACGGTGGTGGGATCGGTGTTGAAATAATGAATGCAATCTTTTATTAGGAACAACTTTATGAAAATAAAATTGAAAAATTAAAAAGGAGAAATACATTATAATTACTTTATTATCTTACCAAAGAAAAAAGAAAAAGAAGAAGAAATAATTCTTCTAATATTTCCATCCACTTTTCTTGTATGGGGAAATGCCTAGATTTATTTAAGATATTTATTACTTTAGAAAATTATTTATAATTTTATGACTATTTCATTAAGATAAGGTGGGGGAATTACATCTCAAGCTCAAGGAAGCACTTCTGAAGTTTGACAACAAATTAAATGTATACACTTTTAAAAGAAAGAATAACTTAAAGAATCATATACACAATCTAGTTAGAAATTAACTATTAAATATAAAACAAGACTAAAAGATCACAGAATAGGATACTCCAGAAGAAATAAGGTAGAAAGATATTCTCATATTTATATTATCCTCAGAGTATCCTCAGAGTATGTATTTAATTTTAGTTGATATATAGGTCTTCATAAAAATATGCTACACTTAAACAGATCTGTCAGAATTAAACTTATTATAGAAAGGATTAACTTTACTTTTTTTAAATTCTGTGACTTTAACATTCATAACTTACAGTGACATCCCAGCAATACCAACCAAGATGCAGTCACTGTGGTTTTTCCAAGACCATATTCTTCCATGTATTGCTTTGCCCTCCCTCTGCCCTTTTCCTGCTCCTTTATCTTAATTGTGTCTATGACAGGCTGGCTATAACTTAGATTTCAATCTTCCTGAACTGTGGACTGTGTGGTATATCAGCCAGCTGATCCACTCTGCATGCTACAATGTGAATATGTATCATTGGTGGTGAGTTATTTTAACTTTTATCAATATCTTTCACCTTTCGCAAATAAAGTTGCTAGTTTTATTCAGTCCTGGGCCTCCGAAGTGATGGAGGACCCTCTCAATTCTTAGCCAAGTGCGCCAGCAGTGCAATGTGACAGCCCAGTAGGCTGTGCTGCTCAGGTCCTGTCAATCAGCTGGGCTGCAGAGGAAGCGCTTGGAAGTTCCAGAGGTACACACGTATATAGTTTTGGGGGCACCATTAGCTGTGGGGATAAACTGGGGTCATCCACATGAGCCTTAGTCCCAATACTGTTGGGACCTCTGTTGGTTCTTTTTAAATATTTTTTAAAAAGTTAATTAATGAAGCATGATTTACATTTCAACACTAACCCTACCATCACTATCAACTTCTCTCCAACAGTGTAACCACGCTCCCCCACATGCCACCCTCACCGCTACCTGCCATGTTGACAGGCACATCTCAAAGTTCTGTGGATGTAGTTTAGATCTCACATTTTCAGCGTTATTGAGTCTGTGCTTTGGATATATAGCTATACTATGGTCACACATCATTGGTTTGATCAAGGCCTGTTCCCCGCTTACTTCCTTTCTCATCTGCCTCCCCTGCCTCTCCCCCATCCCCACCTTGGTCTATTTCCTTCTCCTGCCTTTAATCTGGGGGTAAGTCTGATCTAGGCATCCCTCTCTTTACTACATCACATTTTCTTAGCTAGTGGTTCTTTTTCAATGGATTGGAATTAATTAATTAATTTTAAAATATGTATATATTGAATGATGGGCTGGAGTGATAGCACAGCGGTAGGGCGTTTGCCTTTCATGCAGCCGACCCATGTTCGATTCCTCCGCCCCTCTCAAAGAGCCCAGTAAGACTCAGAGAGTATTGCGCCCTCACGGCAGAGCCTGGCAAGCTACCAGTGGCGTATTCAATATGCCAAAACAGTAACAATAAGTCTCACAATTAGAGACGTTACTGGTTTCTGCTCGAACAAATCGATGAGCAATGGGATGACAGTGACAGTGACAGTGATATTGAATGATACATTTAAATATCTGAAGATTGCATTTGAGATAATTATTAAATAAATACAAATGATGTCTCCTATATTTATTTCAATGTATCAAATGAGAACATGATTGTTAAAGTTAAATTATCAAGATGCAAATTTGACACCCATGATTAACTGTGTTTAAGAATGTCTTGCTTGGAGGCTGGAATGATAGTACAGCGGGTAGGGCATTTGCCCTGCATGTGGCTGGCCCGGGTTCAATTCCTAGCATCCCATATGGTCCCCTGAACACCACTGAGAAGTGATTCCTGAGTGCAAAGCCAAGAATAACCCCTGTGCATCACCAGGTGTGGCCCAAAATGAAAAAAAAATTCTTGTTTTGTTTTTCTTAAGGAAACATCGCATTATAACATCATATATTTCAGGCAGCATCAGTGGAAATAGACATGTACATACACTATATGACGTTCTATCCTTCAACATACACAGTTCCCTTTGTCCTGATTTATCTGCTTGCTTTCCCCATTCTCTTCTAGTAGTCACTAAAAGGTCTCAAGTAATAAAGATTGTTGTTGTTTTACTTTGACAATGTGTTTGTTTTTTTCCAAATAACACATGTGAGTGGACCATACGGTCTTTGTATATTTTCATTTGGTTTATTTTTCTAAACATAATGTTCTCTTATCTATCCCTGTGACAAATTGCATAATTTCATTATTTTTAATAGCTGAGTAGTATTTCATATATTAAGTCTTATATATCTATTTGTCAGTCTCTTGGCACTTACGGTTTTCCCAATTCTTGGCTTTATGAATGATGTTGAAAAAAATCTGGAAGTGTATTTTTTAAGTGAGTACCTTTAAATTCAATGGGATACTTTTATGTTTGAGTTAATTACTCAAAACTGAGAGAACTGGAATATATGGAATGCATATTTTTCTTATTTCTATTTTTGAATCTTTATCTAGTTTAGATTTATGACATAACTTTACATTGTAAACATTGTAAATAAGTAAATTATAATAGCACTGTAGTACTGTTGTCACGTTATGCATAGATTTGCTCGAGCAGGCACCAGTAACGTCTCCCTTGTGAGACTTATTGTTACTGTTTTTGGCATATAGAATACACCACGGGTAACTTGCCAGGTTCTGCCATGTGGGTGGGATACTCTAGGTAGCTTGCCAGGCTCTCCAAGAAAGATAGACGAATCGAACCCAGGTCGGCCATATGCAAGGCAAATGCCCTACGCACTGTGCTATCACTCCAGTCCAAATTATAATATCTATCTATATTAGCTTTTAATGAAAAATTAAATTGATAATATTGTTCTCATTAAAGGTATTATCAGGATTAAACAAATGTATAAAAAAATTTAAGTGTGCATGATATATAGATTTCATTAATAGTTGTTTGTTTTAGCACCATAATCAATATGATTGAATAACAGTTTTTAAGAGTCATACTACCAAGTTTCCCTAATATTTCTCCTTCCTTTTGTACAACTTTATATTATCTTATTTGCTATCTAGGCAAGTTATAATAAATTTATGGCAAATATAATATATGTGAAAATAGCCACTTATAAATAAATCATCTTTTCAAAATGTTATGGTTTTCACCTTTCTACTTTATGATTTTGAATTCTACTTTGTTCTTTTTTTTAGCCAAATGACCATGAGATATACAGTTACAGAGTTGTACATGATCAAGTCTCATGCAATGTTCCAACACCATCTCTTCACCGGTGGATAGTCCCCACCAAAAACGTCCCCAGTTTCCCTCCTGTCCACCTCCCCATGTCGAACCTCCACCCCACAACCCCGCAGCCTGCCTCTAAGGCAGACACTTTTCTTGCTCCCTACCCCCGCACATACATCTCTTTCTCTTGTTTTCCTCTTAGGAACTGTGATCTGCAATACTGTTACCAAAAGGGTACCATGCCTATCACTTTACCTTCTAGTCTTCAGAGTATACATTGACACCCACTTTTTACGTTTGAGAGACTATTTTTTATTGGGGGTTTGCTTTTTTGCATTCTTTGCATTTTAGTTGTTTTCTGTAGCATTTTAAATATAAGTTGACTAAACAATACAAATAAATTTTGGTTTGGAAAGTATTTCAAGAAAGTCTTTTGACAAATAAGTTTAGGTATTTATATTTATTGTCAGAGTTGCTGCAGTTTTTCTTTTATATTTGAATGTATTTGTATCTTAGATTTTCTTCCTATTTTTTATTTCATGTCATTTTTACTATGTAAAATGCTTCCTCATATATTACATTCTTGTAATTTATATAACATACTTATTGTTTTTGTTTGTATAAGAATTTTTGCTAAAGTATTAAATTTATATTTAGTTATGTAATTTTCAAAAAACTTATTTACTGGAATTATTAATAAACTAATAGTCACATATTAGATTTTAACTAATGTAATTATCTCCAGAAAAGAATGATATATGCAGAAGTATTACTTTAAAAAGTTTTTATAATTAGAATTCATCATCAACTTCCAATTCATATGAATGCAAAAAATAGAATATAGTCATGGATTAGTAATTGCTTTAAAATAATTTCAACATTGCAACATGCAGTTAAGGTCTGGAGATAAAACAGTGGCTAAGCATGCTTGACATGTGTCCTACTCAGTTTCTGTCTCTGGCACCACACGGCCTCACAGGCAGCATTGCATCCTATGAAACCTCACACTCGGTTGCTGGTTTGACTGGTGGAGAATCATAGGTGACCCGCCCACCCCCTACCCCAGTTCCCAGCACCTCTTGGGAGGGCTCCCTTCTCCACAAAAAACCTGTAATTATAATCTTATCCTTGAGTCCTCTTTTCACCTATGACTCCTGTAACTGCATTTCCGTGTAGAATTGGATGAGTATACCTAATATATATACCTTCTTCACATCTGAGACGCATCGAAATCCATGCATGTGTGTGTGTGTGTGTGTGTGTGTGTGTTTGAATCAGGTCATCACACTAGAGAGCATCAAAATAGGAATATCTCCTAGGAACATCATACTAGAGCAGTGTGAGAGAAACGCAGAATATAGCTCATATGGGGCCACACTCTAAGCTCAAGGAAACGGGTATTTCCATTTTTTTCTCCATTGCCAGACATCTTAAATCTTCTTTTAGTGATCCCAGGACTTGTGCAGAAGCAAGGTCTCTTCTCCAAATTTCCCCCCTTTATTTTATTACAGTTTTCTAAAACAGAAAATTTTATATCATAATGCATTTTTATAAAATCTATATTTTGTCTTTGGACACACTCACCCATCAAATTATTATCTATGACAGAGATTTTGAAAGGCTATATTAAAATGTAAATCATTCGGGCCAGATAAATAGAACAGAGGCAAAGGCACTTGCCTTGCATGTGACCAACCACAGTTCAACAGTGCGGACCACATATGCTCCCCAAAGCACCAACAGATTTGGTCCCTGAGCACAGATGGGTGTGACCCAGATTTCCTCTGCCAAAAATAAAATGTGAAGTGTCCAAAATGTTAATGTCTGTTTTTTTTAATATGTTTTTTTTCCACCTAGATAATCAAGAAGTTTACAGAAAGTGTACTACAAGTATCACATAAAAATGCAAATACAGGGACTCAGAGGGTCCCAGTACCACCTTACCCCCGGCTGCCGCCCTGACCAGTGGGGCACCATTCTCCAGCACTGCTGCTGCTGCTTTGCTCCCCACTTCAGGTGTGTTGTTTTCCCCAACCCGCCAGTCCTGTGTCCCAGCCATCCTCTAGGACCCAGACTATCCCAGCCCGCCCCAACCCCGACTGCCGCCCTGGCTGTCTATGCGCCATTCACCAGCATTGCCGCCACTTTGTTCCCTGCCCCAAGTGTGTGACCCCCCCCCCAGCTTACTCCCCAACTACAGTGCAGGGGGCATGGCCTCTGCAGTATATTTCAAACACAATAGGCCAATAGTCCACTAGTTTATTCCAAATTCTTAAAACTGCTAATGAACACAAGTAGCTGTTCAAGCACAACATAAAAGATCACATTCTCAGGAAGCTTCACTGGAGGTCTCACATAAGGCAGAGAGGAACAATTTAGAGGAAGGACATGTTCTATAAAGCAAAAAATAAAAAAGGCAACCACCATTGATCGAGCTCATCCAGAATCTTCTCTGGTAATAAGAGGGAATAGTCATAGTGAACTGGAAGGTCACACCTCCATACAAGCACAACAACTTGAAGAAACAGTGCAAATCCCAACCACGAGGAGAGGACAATGAAAAGAGTCCAGAAGCCTCAGTTGGATTACCCACAAAATGAGCTCTCCGACAAAGAATTCAGAGATTAAATACTGAAGATGTTCAATGAACTCAAAGAAATGGTGGAACAGGCATCCAATAAATTAAAGGAGGACATGAGGGGCTGGAGTGATAGCACAGCGGGTAGGGCGTTTGCCTTGCACGCAGCCGACTCGGGTTCGATTCCCAGCATCCCATATGGTCCCCTGAGCACCGTCAGGGGTAATTCCTGAGTGCAAGAGCCAGGAGTAACCCCTGTGCACCGCCGGTATGACCAAAAAAGCAAAAAATAAAAAATAAAAAAAAATAAAGGAGGACATGAAAGAAATGGTGGAACGAACAGCAGAGAAAAAACAGGAATAAATGAGTGCAGAAATAAAAAAGCTACAAAAAGAAGTGTCACAAAAAAAGGATTTGGTAAATGAAATAAAATACTTGGTGGGTGCCCTCAACAGTAGAATAGCTATAGACGAAGAAAAAATCAGTGAACTTGAAGATGAGTTGCAGGAAGCTTACAGGCTACAACAAACAATGGGAAGAGATATCAAAATAGTAGACTATAGATTGAACACGATGGCCACTCTATTGCAAACCATAACATCCAAAAGGAGAGAGAGAACAAAAGGGATATCCTGCCACAGAAGCGGGGCGTGGTGGGGGGATGGGACGGGGGTGGGAGGGATACTGGGATAATCGGTGGTGGAGAATGGGCACTGGTGGAGGGATGGGTACTCGAGCATTGTATGACTGAAACACAAGCACAAAAGTATGTAAATCTGTAACTGTATCTTCACAGATATTCACCAACAAAATAATAATAATAATAATAATAATAAATAGCTCTAGGGTGAATCAGAGTCCTAGGGGATGATTTCAAGAGGAACAACATAAGAATCATCGGAGTCCCAGAAGGAGAGGAAAGCAATCCCAATGAAAAACCCACAGTTAAAGAAATCATTGCTTTAAAGTTCCCAGAGCTGGAGAATGCAGATCCTAGGAGCCCGAAGGGTGCCTGTTAAAACAGATCCTAATAAAAGACTCCAAGACATAACATACTTAGAATGATGATGTCACGGATAGAGACACAATACTGCGAGCAGCAAAGCCAAAGAAGGAAATCACATACAGAGGAGCACCCCTTAGATTCACAGCAGGTCTATCAGAGGAAACCCTCCAAGCCCGAAGACAATGGTGGGATGTAGTAAAAAAAAAAATCAGTGAAATGAACACTTCACCAAAAATACCTTATTCGGCTGAACTCTCACTCAAATTCGAAGGAACGATACACTATTTTATGGATAAACAACAGCTCAGGAACTTGATAGACTCAAAACCAAACCTGAAAGAAGCACTAAAGGGGCTACTGTAAGAAAAGAAAAACCCCTGTAAGCACAACAAACCCCTACAGAACAATGACACAAAACCCCACAACAGTAATCTCTCTTAATGTCAATGGTCTAAATGCACCAATTAAGGAACACAGAGTGGCAAAACGGATTCAGAGATTGAACCCAATAGTCTGCTGCTTACAAGAAACACATCTGAACAGTTAGAGCAAACCCAGACTCAAAGTCAAAGGATGGAAAACAATCCTACAAGTAAACAACTCCCTCAAAAATGCTGGGGTGGCCTTACTAGTATCTGACAACATGGATTTCAATTTGAAAAAGATAAGAAGGGACAATGAAGACCATTTTTATTAATAAAGGGATATGTACAGCAGGAAGAAATCACACTCCTAAACATATATGCACCCAATGAGAGACCAGCTAAATACTTACAACATCTGCCAACAGGCTTTAAGGAGGACATTGCAAGCAACACAATAGTAGTTGGAGACTTCAACGCCAACTTATCACCTCAAAATAGATCAACAAGATTAAAACTCACCAAGGAAATACTGGCTTTGAAGGAAGAAATAGAAGAGAGAGAGGGCTAATAGATATATACAGGACTTTTCATCCGTCAAAAAAAGAATACACATTCTTTTCCAGTGAACATGGAACATTTTCCAGAAAAGACCATGTGCTGTGCAACAAAACATACCTCAAAAGAACCAGGAAGATATACATTGTATCAACATCTTTTTAGACTATGATGCACTGAAGATAGAAATTAATCACGTACAGACGCAGAAAACCAAATCAAACACCTGGAAATTAAAAAACTTAATGTTGAACAATGAGTGGGTCAGGAAGGAAATCAAGAAAGAAATCAAAAGGTACCTGGAAACAAATGAGAATGAAGACACGAACTGCCAGAACCTGTAGGACACAGCTAACGCCGTGTAAGGGAAAAATTTATATCTCTGCAAGCATTTCTCAGGAAGGAATAAAAGGTCCACATAAATAATTTGACTTCACAGCTCAAGATCTTCGAAAAGGACCAACAAAAGGATCCCAAAGCAGGCAGAAGGAAAGAGATAATAAAACTTAGAGCAGAAATCAACAACACAGAAACCCAAAAAACAATCCAAAAGATCAATGAAACCAAGAGCTGGTTCTTTGAGAAGATAAAACATATTGATAAACCACTAGCAAGACACACAAATAAAGAGAGAGAGAGAACCCTAATAAACTGAATCAGAAATGAAAAGAGAGACATCACAAGAGAAACCAAAGAAATTCAAGACATCATCAAAGACTACTGTGAAATTCTGTATGCCACAAAACAAGAGAACCTAGAAGAAATGGATAAGTTCCTGGATTCCTATAATCTCCAAAGGCTGAATCAAGAAGATCTGGAATAACTGGATAGTCCTATTAATATCAAAGAATTTGAAACTGTAGTCAAAATTTTTCCCAAAAACAAAAGCCTGGTCCAGATGGATTCACTAGCAAATTTTTCCAGACATTTAAAGAGAACCTATTGCCAGTACTTCTCAAGCTTTCCCAGGAAATTGAAGAAACAGAAACTCTCCCAAGCAGTTTATATGAGGCTCATATCTCCCTAAGCAAACCAAGACACCACAGAAAAAGAAAACTACAAGCTGATATCCTTGATGTACACAGACTACGAAGATTCTCAACAAAATATAATCAAATATAATTCACAACTCATCAAAAAGATCACACATCATGACGAAGTAGGATTCATCTCAGTGATGCAAGGATGGTTTAACATTCGGAAATCAATCAACATAATGCATCATATCAACAAGAGAAAGGATAAAAACCATATAATCATATCAATATATGCAGAGAAAGCATTTGACAAGACCCAGCACCTGTTTATGAGGAAAACTTTCACCAAAATGGGTATAGAAGGGACTTTCCTCAATATAGTCAAAGCCATTTATCACAAGCCTATGGCGAGCATCATCCTCAATGGGGAAAAAATAAGAGCCTTCCCTCTAAGTTCAGGGTAAGACAAGGATGCCCACTCTCACCACTACTGTTCAATATAGTACTGGAAATACTTGGAATAGCGGTTAGGCAAGAAAAAGATACTAAGGGCATTCAGGTAGGAAAGAAAGAAATCAAGCTCTCACTATTCGCAGATGATATGATCCTATATTTAGAGATCCTAAAACCTCTACCAAGAAGCTTCTAGAAATAACAGACTTGTATAGTAAATTTGCAGGCTATAAAATCAATACCCAAAAGTCCATGGCTTTCCTATATGCAAATAATGAAAGAGAAGAAACTGACATCGAAAAAGCAATCCTGCTCACAATCTGCCTCAGAAAATTAAGTACCTTGGAATCAGCTTAACTAAGGAGGTAAAGGACTTGTACAAAGAAAACTACTAAATGCTACTTCATGAAATAAAAGAGGACATGAGGACATGGAAAGATCCCCCGTTCATGGATTGGGAAAATTAACATTGTCAAAATGGCAATGCTCCCCAAAGCATTGTACAAATTCAATGTGATCCCTATAAGGATATGGAGCAAACAAACCTGAAATTCATATGGAATAATAAGCTCCCACGAATATCTACATCAATTCTTGGGAAAAAGAAGATGGGAGGCATCACCTTCACCAACCTCAAACTCTACTATAAAGCAGTAATAATTAAAACAGCATAGTACTGGAACAAAGGCAGAGCCGCAGACCAATGGAACAGGGTCGAATATCCTGACAAACACCCTCAATTATATGATCATCTATCTTTGATAAGGGAGCAAGATATGTGAAGTGGAGCAAGGAAAGCCTCTTTAACAAATAGTGCTGGCAAAACTGGACAGCTACATGCAAAAAAAAAAAGGGGGGGCTCAGATCCCTACCTAAATCCATGTACAAAAGTCAGATCAAAATGGATTAAAGACCTCAACATCAGACCAGAATCCATATGATACATTGAATACAAGGGTGGCAAAACCCTCTACGATGTTGAAACTGAAGATTTCTTCAAAGATGACATGCTGCTGACCAAGTAAGGGGAAACAGAGATAAACAAATGAGACTATCTTAAACTAAGAAGCTTCTGCACCTCAAAAGGAACAGTGACCAAAATACAAAGACAGTCTACAGAATGGGAAAAAATATTCACCCAGTACCTATCCAATAAGGGGTTGATATCAAGGATACACAAGGCGCTGGTTGAACTCGACAAGAAGAAAGCATCCAACCCCGTCAGAAAATGGAGTGATGAGATTAACAGAAAAATTCTCAAAGGAGAAATCTGAATGACTAAAAGGCACATGAGAAAATGCTATACATCACTAATCATCAGGGAGATACTGATCAAAACAACAATGAGATATCATCTCACACCACAAAGACTGCCTCATATCCAAAAAACAAAAGCAAGTAGTGCTGGCACGGATATGGGGAGAAAGGGACTCTCCTTCACTGCTGGTCAGAATGCCGACTGGTTCAGCCCTTTTGGAAAACAGTATGGGTGATTCTCAAAAAATTAGAAATTGAGCTCCCATTTTACCCAGCAATACCACTCCTGGGAATATATCCCGGAGAGGCAAAAATGTATAGCAGAATGACATCTGCACTTGTATGCTCATTGCAGCACTGTTTACATTAGCCAAAATTTGGGAAAAAAAAAACTGAGGGCCCTAGAACAGATGACTGGTTAAAAAAATTTGGTACATATGTACAATGGGATACTAAGCAGCTGTTAGAAAAGATAAAGTCATAAAATTTGTATATAAGTGGATCAACATGGAAAGTATCATTTTAAGTGAAATGAGTCAGAAATAGTGGAACAGACATAGAAAGATCACACTCAACTGTGGAATATAAAGTAGCAGAATGGGAGACTAATGCCCAAGACTAGTAGAGATTAGAACCAGGAGGTCAGCTCCACAGGCTTGCAAACCAGCCTCACAAGCAGGGGTTAAAGGCATCTGGTATAAAGGGAACACCAAGTAAAGGGTGTTGGGAGGACCTGCTCCTGCTGAAAAATGCATGCCGAAAAGAGACTGTGGACCGAACTTGATGGCCACTCAATACCTCTATTGCAAACCACAACACCCTAAAGGAAAGAGAACAAAAACCTCACCCCTGCCACAGAGTAGGGGTGAGGTGCGGGGTATGAGGTGGGGGTTATGGGAGGGATACTGGGCATATTGGTGGAGGAGATTGGGCACTGGTGGAGGGATGGGTAAATGATCATTGTGTGACTGAAATACAAACACAAAAGTTTGTGAGTATGTAACTGTACCTCACGGTGATTCACTAATAAAAAAATGTAAGTATAAAATATAAAAATATAGGCCTCTGCCAAGATTCACCCAAGCGGCCACACATGTGCGGCCTCTCCGCTGCTGAATGACCATGATACCAGAGGCCAAATATCTACTTTTGGCATCAGCAGCTTCTTGCAGAAATGTCTCTAGACTGTGGACTAAGCCACAGCCCCATGCCGCCCCAGGAGGGGAAAGGTTTTTCTCTCTCGCCTTTTCCTTTCGGGGGTGTGGGGGCAGTGGTGTGGTGATGGCCATCTTATGCTATCTTATAAGGACCACTAAAGAGAGGTACAAGCTTGCAATTATGCAATTTCTGGCAGAAATTTCCCTGGACTTAGTTACTAAAATACTAAAATATAGACCTCGTATTTCTTCATTCTCTGCAATAGAAAGCAAATTATCAAATGCTTCCTTTTCAGCAGGTCTGATTTTGTGAGGGAAACTCCAAACAATAATAGTGAGTTTTTTGTTGAAATATTGAATGTAATCAAAGTAAAGAGAAAGTAAAGTGAAAATTATCAGCTACACAGGTGGAGGGGGATGAGAGTGGGATGGGAGGTATACTGAGGTTCAAGGTGGTGTAACATGTGCACTGGTGAAGAGATGGGTGTTTTATCATAGTATAACTGAGACTTAAGCCTGAAAGCTTTGTAACTTTCCACATGGTGATTAAATAAAAAATATATAAATAAGAAAAATTCAGTTACCATTTTATAATTAAAACACTTGCTAGACATGCTTTGATGTAAAGTGATTTATTTAACTGGCCAATATTTAGTAATTTATTGTATATTGGGAAAAGAGGTTGGGAAAGAGGAATAAGGAGAGGTTGCTAAAATTTCAGGGCTGAGTGCCCGCTCGAGTAAATTGACAAACAACGGGATGACAGTGACAGTGATTGTACACAGCGGATTTAAATTTCTTTTGTTTTTTTTTTATTGTAATTTTACTGGCTTCTCAAAGTCAAATCATGAAGCATTTCTGCTCTTAAATGATTGTGAAAAATTGACAAAAAGGTATTCTCTTTAGTATAACACACAGGATTGATGGCATATAGTATCATTTTCTCTCAATGAATGTTTCTCATATTAGATAAAAAGTAGTTTTTAACAAAGTATTTTGACTCAAAAAATTCATATGCACAATGTTTGCAATTGAGATACTCTTTATTATAATCTATTCACAAATAATTCAACATTTATTGTAAATGATAAGTGTACAAAGTACCGCATAGGTACTTTGCAAATGAATTTGGTTATCAAAGATACAGAGATCTTCCACCAGCAACCTGAACAAATTAGGTTCTTCTTTCAGCTTGTTGCTACATGGATACAATACTGATGTATCTTTTTTATCTCCTCAAACAACAGCATTCAATGAATGAGAGTTAAGATTCTATTCTCACAGTACTGTGCAAGAGAGTATCAAATGTTTTGTCTGTGTGCCCAAAGGAAGTTTTGCTTTTATCTTTTTGGCCAGAGCTACACACTAGCCTTACTGGTGAAGAAGCAGGAAAATGAGAAACTGACATTTTCAGTCTTTATAATGAAGGGAAACTTTGGCAGGAAGAAAGGGAGAAAAGAAATGGTTAGATCATCAAAACACAGTGTCTGGCACCATTTCATTAGTGCACTAAATTTCAGTATTGAATCAAACTTTTAGGTTAATCAATAAAAGAATTTAATGGATTAAGTGTTGAATCATCACAATATAAATTCTGAGTCTTAGGATTTTTAAATTTATTTAGAACATAAAAATGAATTAGGAGGAAATAATACTAATAAACTCAAAATCATTTGTAAATATATAATTATTCTCAGTAATTTTAGCATGGCATTTATATTTTATGTATAAAATATATCTATTCTCATATCCTCCCAAAGACCATACAAATCAGTTCTTCAAACAAATTTCTATTTATTAGAATTTTAATGTAAGGGAGAGCAACATTTTTGACCGTTTTCCTGGTAGACTAAAAGGAACACAGAAAGAGGCATTTATATGTTTAAAACTAGGCTAAGGACTCAAGACAAGAATATGCTTAGTATCGGACATAGTTTGCTAAATGATAGTATAAAATTAGTGGAAGCAGTGATGTGAAGTTTTAATGACTGAAGTTTTAGGTTTAAGACCTTGACTTCAGTGATCATTCTAGTTTCCTGATAGGAATTCTGTTCATACACAATAGCAAACTGTTTGTCCTTGATAAATTAACTCAGTAGTTTCCAAAAGTAATCTAACAAAACAGTGTTTTGTTACAATAGAACTTTCTGGAATAGAACTTTCTGGGAAAGTTCTGTGTGGTGATCCTCCATACTCCTTTGCAATTATTTCTATACCTGAGCTGGGAAGTAGATTTATTAATCTGGGGGCATAATCAGATAAAATCCGGAGCACTCCTTGTGGAGTGCAATTACATAACAAATTTTACTTAGCCTCACATAAGTCTCTGTAATGTTCAGAGTTCTCTATTCTTTTTTGAGCTATGGTTGTTTAAAGGAAAGTAGCTATATAAGAGCATTTAAGACTGGAAGACTAGTGATCATATATCTGAGTGTTTCAAATATATGAGAAAAGATAATGATCAGTTTTTACAATGTCAGAACTTAAAAGTACTCAAAAAAACAACTACATTCATTGACTAAAAATCTGTGATTCAGGATAGTAAGTTATTAACCAAACCTTATGCTGTGCATGCATAAGTATGTATTTATGTTATGGGAAAATTGTATCTGCCCTTTCTCAGGTTTATAAAGGTCTAATTTCTAGTAACTCAAAAAATGTGACTTCATTAAGAATTTTAAAGTGGTAACTAAAGTAAGTTCACTATAAAACACACCAAAGTCAATGTTCTTATTAAAGGAAAAGATTCAAACACAGATAAACACAGAGCAAAGACCTCATGAGGACAAAGGAAGTTCCTGACCATCTCCAAACCAGGGAATGAGATCACAAAAGATACTAATGATGTTTGACACCTTGAACTTGGACTTCTAACTCCAGAAATGTCAGAAAATTGAATTTTATGTTTTAAGCCACCTAACTCGTATTATTTTGTTATGGCATTTACAGACACAATACAGTATATGTTTCCATTTGTTTTATGACTCATGACCCAAATGTTATACAAACCATTTATTCCCAACTGGAATCCATATGGCCCCTTATGTGTCCCGAGAATATTCCAAAGATGTAGCAGGTAAAAATTATGTAAATTGAAAACTATGAAATGACATCAGGGAGTCAATCATTAGGTTGGTATTGAATCAACCAGAGCCATAGCCAAAATGCTTCATAGGACATGAAGTTGTAACTTGGGTGCTCGCTTATGCAAGATGCTGTTATATAACCTATAGTCTCTCTCTTAAATTACTATTACTCTATCACTTTTATTTTTAATTTTATCTTTTCAAATAAGTGTTTTGGGATAAGCCATTTTAATATGAATTTTATGTCTTATGGCTAGTAATACATATGACTTATTGTTTTATATATTTATCATGCCTATATTCTTTCAGAAATTTTCTCTGACTTTCTGATTAAATTAATTTGGATTTGGGGACTTTTGTTGGTTATTTATCGCTAGTCTTAGGAAGTTTTTGTACCTTTATGTAGTAAATGTAAATCTTTACCAGATTTTTCTCTGTGACTCATGCTTTTGTGTAACTGTTAGTGGTAACAAAATTATTATTTCTACTAGCTGATACTCCTTGCCTATTTTAGAGTCAATACAATATCCTTTTCAGGGCCAATTTCATCAGCCAAAGCTTGAACCATGACTGGAGAGAAAATATCAAGGTTAAAGCACTAGCCTTGCACTCCACTAAACTCAGTTTGATCTCTGGCACCACCAAGAGTGATCCTTGGACACAGAGTCAAATGCAATCCCTGAAAATCATTGGTTGTTATACCCAAATCCAAAACATAAACATAAGAAAGGCATTTCTTTATTGCCATGGAGTGTCCTCATTCTGTGTATGCCTTTCAGACATTGCAATTCTAGTTGTCTCCCTGTCCCCAGTTTCCCTTGTAACTAAAGGTGCCAAGCAGGAGCCCACATTACAACCTAAACACATCAGCAAACTATAAAATAAATCCTATTGCAGGTTCACTATGCTTAAATCTGCATTTGCTACATTCTTTCACTGTATGTGCTTTCCTCTTGGATTAGTTGGTTGAGTCAGATTTTGTGAGGTCTCAGCCCCTACCACATAATTCTTCCTGAACCAAAAGGCAAGTGCCACAGGCCATAACTTTCCTCTAACATCATTTCTAAGAGCACTTGACCAAGTTCGTGTTTCTCATGTTACCTGCAAAAGTCTTATTGTTTTGAGTTATCTTTTAGATATAAGATGAGGTATGTTGTAAGACTTAAGATTTTTATAGCTATTTTTACTTGAGTACAATTTGTTGAAAAGCGCTTCATCCTTTGAATTGTTTTTAGTTTTTTTATCAAAAATAAAAATCTGCATTTATGTGATTTTTCACTTCGTGCATAAATAAACCAATATTTGTTTAATTAATTTCCCACTACTTTGGTTAAACTAGCTCATTTCTCTAATTCTCATTCCATGCCCCCAGAGTGCCTGGCGATTCCTCCTGGCTCTTGCTCAAGAATCACTTCAGGAAAGGTTGATTGGGATGGAAACTCTCATATGACTTTCCCAACTTCCATCTCAGTTTAATTATGTGCAAGGCAAGTTTTTAGTCCCAACATGGCATTTTTTAATATCTGTAAATTAGTAATGTTATAAATATGCACTAGTTCTATGATAAAACACGTTTAATTTCAATAGAGTGTATTTGATGGCTGTTGCAATAGTATAGCAGGTAGAGTGCTTGCCTTGCATTGAGCAGAGCTGGGTTAGACCCCCAGAATCCCAAATGTTCCCCCAAGTACCTCCAGGAGTATTTCCTGAGAGCGAAGACAGGAGTAATCCCTGAGCATTGCCAGGCACAATCCCAAAACAAACCAAAATTGAAAGAGTACATCTGAGCATTTGAACTTATTTTAAATGTTTATTCAATGTTTATTTTATTATTTTTCCATCTTCTTTACCGAAGTAATGCAAATGAAATTATAAATTTCAATTGATTTTATCACAACATAAAATTTCTGCTCTCTAGAGGAATTTTGAAACAGTGAGTGGGAAACTGTTCCTATTCTATGGACTGGGATATCAAAATACTAGAAATTAGCAATTTCCAAAAGGAGAACACTGTATAAATGAATAGTCTTTTTTTATGAAATTTGCAATGTACAAGTATTGGTCAGAGATTCTGACCTAGAGAAAGGATGTGACGTGTACTTTTTTCCATTTAGTTGTCTATATAGAATATAACTAAGAGAAAAGAGAAACCGTTTTATTGATGCTCAACATAAGACAATTTTAACTGGATTACTCTGGGGAAGCAAAAGCAAGTTACATTAAAATCATCAATTTATCTCCATTCTCCAGCAATTTATGAGAGTACTGTCTAACTTTCCACATAGGAAAGCGAGAGAGACAGAGACCAGATGGTCAATCCTTGGCCTTCTTTTATTCCAGCAAGTTCATTTCCTGAATATAATGTTTTATTAGTACCCATGTTTAAGTCTGGTTGTTCTATCTCAGTTTTCACTTCACAATCCTTATACAGTATAGATGAAACAAGAAATTGTGCAACTCATTAAATGACTCTCTAAACTTCAGTACAAATCCATGTAAAAAAATGCAACCATGAGTGACATTTGCATGAGTCCTAATTGTTAGAATTTGAAATATAGACCAGTGTAATTACTATATCCACACATCATCATTAATGTTATGCCTCAACTTGACTGGCCATAGATAGGCTAAAGAGAGAGAGAGAGCTCAATGAGCTAACAGATACGCACTGCATGCAGGAGCCCTGGATTCAATTTCAGGCTCCAAATACATCTTAGGAGTAGTCCTCAGGTCCAATGGGTGAGGCTCATAAAACAACAACAACAAACTACTAAGAACAACTAACAATGGAGTGCCTAAATGAGGTATTTTTTCTGGTTGTCTGTGAAAGTAAATTAAATTATTTGCATTAAATATGTGTACTCAGGTGCTGGAGCAATAGCACATCGGGTAGGACAATTGCCTTGCACGCAGCTGACTTGGGTTCGATTCCCAGCATCCCATATGGTCCCATGAGCACCACCAGGGGTGATTCCTGAGTGCAGAGCCAGGAGTAACCACTGTGTGTTGCCAGGTGTGACCCAAAAAGCAAGAAAAAAATGTGTACCCCATAGAGGATCTTCCCAATGTGGGTGGGCAACATCAATATCTAAAGAATCTAAATAAGTCTCAATGCTGGGAGAGGCAGAGGAAAGAATTCTTTTTCTGGATCACTGCTTATATCAGGACATATTATCTCATTGACACCGGTTCTTGAACTTAGATTTTCAACATTAGCTACCTGGGGTTTCAGACCTTCACACTTACTAAATTACCCAGCTGGATTTCCAGAGATTCCAATTTGCAGGTGGTAGATAATTAGAATTTTCAACATTCATAATCCTAGAAGCCCACTTCCTCATAATCATAGTCTCTGCGAAGCTCTCTCTGATTCCAGAGAACCCTGACAACTGGTTTAAATCCTAAGCTAAGTTCTATAAAATCATTTATATTATAAATACATTAATACAAAAAATTATCTCATTGAAATGTCATCTTCTTCTTATGATTGAAGAAGACCTCAGTATCTTCTCTTGAATAGATATGATTAGTATTTTATAGAATTATAGAACTAGAATGATCTTGGTTAACTTACTGGAATTATGGTCATTTATCTATGCCAAACGCTGTCTTACACACCTTACATGTACTTGACAGATAAGAAGGCATAGTGCCCGTGACCGCACTGTTAATAAATGGCAGAATTAGTCATTTATTTAGATCAGGCAGCCCAATCCAAGAGTCATATCCTTAAATCATATGCCAAATATGCCTCAAGCCATACATTTTCTGCTGGAAACTTTTCTTCTCAGTTATGAATCAATCTCTTCAGTGTTTTAATATTTAGAATTCTGAAGCACTTTGCTGGTATTAAGATCAAATAGATTCTAACTCTAGATTTAAATTTAGATTCTAACTTTGTAATTTGGAAGCAATGTAGATTATATAAAAATTGCTCAAAATAATTTTAATTGCTTATTTTATAAATAATGATAATAGATGTTAGAGTTTAATATATTTAATTAAAGGATTGAATAACACTTGAACTTTTTGTTTTAATAGTACTCTACAAATTATTGTGAACTTTAAAAACCTGCCAAAATTCAAAGGCTTTTCAGTGTTTAAACAATAAATTTATATATGGTATACACATATTCTCTTAGTCACCATTGTCACCAATTTATGTTCTTTATGCATATATAAATAGAAAGTATTTGTGAATTTTTGTGCACATACTCATGAATGTCTATTTGTGTATGTAGTATAAATGTCTATATACATATATACAGACACAGAAGAAGAAGAAGAAGAAGAAGAAGAAGAAGAAGAAGAAGAAGAAGAAGAAGAAGAAGAAGAAGAAGAAGAAGAAGAAGAAGAAGAAGAAGAAGAAGAAGAAGAAGAAGAAGAAGAAGAAGAAGAAGAAGAAGAAGAAGGATGGCACATTTCTTATATGTTGAAAAATTTGTAAGTATTCCTTTTTCTTTTTATACTATACTCAAATAATTTTTCTTATAGTCTATTCAGATATATTTGTGATATCTGATAGATTTGAAGTTTCCCCTCTCTTATTCTAGAAAAAATTCTCTGATTGCCTGGGAGTGATTGGCATATGTGGCAAACCCAATTGAGATATGTTTTCTAAAGAGAATCACTAGTTCTGTAAATATAGCACTTAATCTTAAATTCTCTGTGATTAACTTTAAGCTCAATGGACTATAAACTTGAAATCCAAAACTTCCACCATCTCAAGAAATAGTAGTAAACCTACTTCAGGATTTTTAGTAGTGTTTTTAATAGAGTATATTTGACTCTATTCAATTTTTTCTAACTTTTTACTAAACATAAAACACATTTTAAATCAATTCTGCATATTATATATGATGGTGTATAAGCATAATGAGCTTTTAAAAATAAACTTCCACATTATGAAAATGAAGAAATAACTACTAGAGAGCAAGTCATTTATTCTAGATTCACAGCTAATCAATTGTTCAGAAAAAAATTGCATAGTTAGAAAAAGGCTTATTCTATGAAGAATCATCTTTAGTCACACACACAAAAAAATAATACATATGACTCTGAACCTTAGAAAAAATAGAGAGGATTTTCTGCAACTTGTTTTCAGTACTGACCTCAGAATGTTAGAGGAAGGGTAAATGCATTCATTAAAGGAATAATCAAAGGCAGAATGTTTGAATAACTGTAATTATGGCTAATGCTAAGTATTTAGAATTTGTGAAGTGGTGATGCAAGAATTTGATAAATATTGTCATTTAATATGAATAATTATCAGATGAAATTTAGGTTAAATATCTTGCCCAAAGTCACCTGGATTTAAGGGTCCAGTTTCACAATTTACATGTTTCACCATTGTATACCAGAGTCTCTTTCCCTTGGTTAGGTATTATTCAGCAGAGAGGCCTTGTCTTGTATGCCCTTAAAGTTAGTTAGCAACACAGAATGTGACAGACGCTTGCAAATTAAGGATTCTGTTTCTATTAAAAAACAATGGGGTTTGGGGCTGGAGCAATAGCACAGTGGGTAGGGCGTTTGCCTTGCATGCAGCGGACCCGGGTTCGATTCTCAGCATCCCATATGGTCCACTGAGCACCGCCAGGAGTAATTCCTAAGTGCAGAGCCAGGAATAACCCCTGTGCATTGCAGAGCGTGACCCAAAAAGCAAAACAAAAACAAACAAACAAACAAAACATTAAACAATGGGGTTTGTATATTGAGTAGGAGTGGAGAAAGCAGGAAACCTTGTCTTGTATCCAATCTAGGGGGAAGGCTTTTAGTTTTTCCCCATTGAGAATGATACTTGTTGTGGGGTTTTGGTAGATAGCTTGGACAATTTGAGGAAAGTTCCTTCGATGCCCATTTTGCTGAGAGTTTTCATCATAAACGGGTGCTGGATCTTGTCAAATACTTTCTCTGCATCTACTGATATGATCATATGGTTTTTATTCTTTCTTTTATTGATATGATGAATTATGTTGATTGACTTGAATATTAAACCATCCTTGCATCCCTGGGATGAATCCTACTTGGTCATGGTGTATGATCTTTTTGATGAGTCATTGGATTATATTTGCTAATATTTTGTTGAGGATCTTTGAATCTGTGTTCATCAGGGATATCGGTCTGTAATTCTCTTTCTTTGAATATCTCTCTCTGCTTTTGGTATCAGGGTGATATTTGCTTCATAGAAACTGTTTGGAAGTTTTTTTTGACACTTCAATTTCCTGGAAAAGCTTAAAGAGAACTGGGAGTAATTCCTCTTTGAAGGTTTGGAAGAATTCACTAATGAATCCATCAGGGCCAGGACTTCTGTGCTTGGGGAGACTTTTTATTACCGTTTCAATTTCCTTAATGGTGACAGGTCTGTTCAGGTAATCCAGGTCTTCTTCAGCCTTGGGAGGCTATAGGAATCTAGGAATTTATCCATTTCCTCAAGGTTTTCATGTTTCGTGGCATAAAGATTCTCAAAGTAATCTCCGAGGATCCTTTGAATTTCTGTAGTTTCTGTTGCAATGTCCTCCTTTTCATTTCTGATTCGGTTTATTAAGGTTTTCTTTCTCCCCTTTTTTTGTAAGTCTTGCTAGAGGTTTATCAATCTTGTTTGTTTTCTCAAAGAACCAGTTCTTGGTTTCATTGATCTTTCGGATTGTTTTTTGGGTTTCCATCTCATTAATTTTGCTCTGAGTTTTGTTATTTCCTTCCTCCTGTTCAGTTTGGGCTCCTTTTGTTGGTCATTCTTCAAGCTCTTAAAATGTGAGGTTAGGTTACTTATGTGGGCTTGCTCCTCCTTCCTGAAGGATGCTTGTAGAGTTATAAACTTTCTTCTTAACACAGCTTTTGCTGGTGGTGGGGAATGTGCACTGGTGGAGGGATGGGTGTTTGATCATTGTGAGATTGTAACCCAAACATGAAAGCTTGTAACTATCTCACGGTGATTCAATAAAATTTAAAAAATAAAAGAAAAACAGATTTTGCTGTTGCCCCATAAGATTTGGTAACTTGTGTTCTCATTTCAGTTCATTTCCAGGAATCTTTTGATTTCCTCTTTGATTTCCTTTCTCAGCCACTTGTTGTCCAATAATGAGCTGTTTAATTTCCAGGTGTTTGATTTCCTTTTCTGTTTGTGTGTGTGATTTATTTCTAATTTCAATGCTTCATGGTCTGAGAAGATTGTTGCTACAATCTCTATCTTCTTAATTTTATGGATGTATGTTTTGTGGCTCAGCCTGTGGTCTATCTTGGAGACTGTTCCATGCACACTTGAGACGAATGTGTATTCAGCTTTTTGAGGATAAAGTGTCCTGTATGTATCTACTAAGTCCCTTTATTTCATTTCTCCCCTCAGATGAAGTATGTCCTTGCTAAGCTTGAGTCTGGTTGATCCATCAAGAGGTGATAAAGCGGTATTGAAGTCTCCCACTAGTATTGTGTTGTTATTGGTGTCTTTCTTCAAGTCTATGAGTAGTTGTCTAAAGTACTTTGCTGTCTCTCATTGGTGCATATATATTTAGTTTTATAAGTTCTTTCTGTTGTACAGATCCCTTTATCAGTAAGAAATGGCCTTCACTGTCTCTTGTCACCATCTTCAGACTGAAATCAATGTGGTCAGATACTAGGATGCCTACATTATCTTTTTTATGGGACTTGTTTGCCTATAGAATTGTTTTCCAGCTTTTGACTTTGAACCTGTGTCTGCTCTGACTGTTGAGATGTGTTTCTTGCAGGTATCAGAATGTGGGGTTCAATTTTCTAATCCATCCTGCCACTCTTTGTCTTCTAATTGGTGTGATGTTGAGAGAGTTTATTGTTATGGGGTTTTGTCCCATTTTTCTGCTGAAATTTGGTGTATTTGTGGGGCCTGTATTGTCTTAAAGTAGCCCATTCAGTTGTTCTTGTACCTCAGAAAATCAAGTACCTTAGAATAAGCTTAACCAAAGAGGTGAAGGAACTATACAAGGAAAATTACAAAACACTACTTCAAGAAATAAAAGAGGACACTAGGAAATGGAGACACATCCTCTGCTCATGGATAGGGAGAATTAACATAATCAAAATGGCAATACTGTCCAAAACACTATGCAAATTTAATGCAGTCCCTATCAGGATACCCATGACATTTTTCAAGGAAATAGACAAAACACTCCTGAAATTCATATGGAACAATAGCTAAAGCAATCCTTGGGAAAAAGAAGATGGTTGGCATCACTTTTCCCAACCTCAAACTCTATTACACACCAGTAGTAATTAAAAACATCATGGTATTGGGCTAGAAACAGACCTGCAGACCAATGGAACAGAGTTGCATATTCTGTTACAGACCCCCAAATATATGGCCACTTAATCTTTGACAAAGAAGCAAGAAATGTGAAGTGGAACAAGGGAAGACTCTTCAAAAAGTAGTGCTGGGAAAACTGGATACCTACCTACAAAAAAAAAAAAAATGAACTCTGACCTCTGCCTAATGCCAGGCACAAAAGTCAGATCAAAGTGGATTAAAGACCTCAATATCAGACATGAATCTATAAGGTACAAAGAAGAAAATGTAGGCAGAACTCTCCATGACATTGAAGCTAAAAGCATGTTTAAGGATGAAACAGCACTGACCATGCAAGTGGAAAAAGAAATGGGACTACATCAAACTAAGAAGATTCTGCGCTTCAAAAGAAACAGTGACCAAAATACAGAAAGACCCCACAGAATGGGAAATAATATTTACCCAATATCCATCTGATAAGGGATCAATATTCAGGATATACAAGACACTAGTAGAATTGCATAAGAAAAAAATGTCCAACCCCATCAAAAAGTGGGGAGAAGAAATGAACAAAAGTTTCCTCAAAAAAGAAATACAAATGACCAAAAGGCACATGAACAAAAGCTCCACATCGCTAGTCATCAGGGAGAGGCAAATCAAAGCAACAATAAGATACCATCTCACACCACAGAGACTGGCACACATTCAAAAGAACAAAAACAACCAGTGCTGGCGTGGATGTGGGGGGAAAGGGACACTCTCACTGTTGGTGGGAATGCCGACTGGCCCAGCCTTTCTGGAAAACAATATGGACAGTCCTTCAAAAACTAGAAAGTGAGCTTCCATATGACCCAACCATACCACTTCTGGGAATATATCCTGAGGATTCAAAGAAGCACAGTAGAAATGACATCTGTACCTATATGTTCATTGCAGCACTGTTCACAATAGCCAAAATATGGAAACAGCCCAAGTGTCCTAGAATAGATGACTGGTTAAAGAAACTTTGGTACATCTATACAATTGCCTACTATGCAGCTGTTAGGAGAGATGAAGTCATAAAATTTGCTTATAAATGGATAGACATAGAGAGTATGATGCTAAGTGAAATGAGTCTCAGAAAGAGAGGGCAGACATAGAAGGACTGCACTCATTTGTGGTGTATAGAATATCATGACATAAGGCTGACACCCAAGGATAGTAGATACAAGGGCAAGGAGGATTGCCCCATAGCTGTAAGCCTGCTTCATGAGCAGAGGGGCGACAGCAGATGGAATAAAGAAGGGATAACTAAGAAAATGATGGCTGGAAAAATCAGTTGGGATGAGAGATGTGTGCCAAAAGTAGATAATGGATCAAACATGATAACCTCTCAGTGTCTCTGTTGCAAGCCATAATGCCCAAAAGTAGAAAGAGAGTATGAGGAATATTTCTGCCTTGGAGGCAGGGAGAGGTGGGAAAGGGGGGGATATATCAGGGATATTGGTGGTCGGGAATGTGCACTGGTGGAGGGATGGGTGTTTGATAATTGTGTGATTGTAACCCAAACCTGAAAGCTTGTAACTATCTCAAAGTGGTTCAACAAATTTTTAAAAAATGGGTGTGGACCACAAAGCTTAAAATGGATGCATTTTTAGGTACAGCTGTGTAGTCATTTGACCCCAAGAATGGTTTGTCATTTGACCACAAAAATGGTTTAAATATTTTAACTGAGATTTATGATCCTTGGTGATTCCTTTTTTATTCACTCACCAAGGTGTCTAAATTTAAGATAGCAATAGTTTTTTAGATCAAACTCAGGTTCTGTGTTCTACTACTGTAAAATGATTTAAGACAGTTTCTTAATACACTGAGTAAAATTTCCTCATGTGGTCAGTTCAGTTTATGACTTCTAATAGACCTAACCCTAGTTCCTTGGGTCACCACTGGATATTTTAGCAAAGGACAGTCAGTTTACCCTTACTACAGAAGCGAACAATACAAAAGATAGTAACAGTATAGAGTGTTTCAGACAAAGAAATACCAAAAAGACATTCCTTTCACAAAAATGAGCTTTCACTTCTCAGCTTCTCTCTTTTACCTCTGACTTCTTAAAACTTAGGCCTGTTCTGTATACTAAATACTCTACTAGACCTACTTAGTCTTTTTTCCTTGAAACAACAGAAACAGGAGAAATTCTTTGTTTTCTACATTTCTAATTTTTAAAGTGATTCATTATTGGATCCATTATTGCTAGATGACTAACAAAAGTGTCTGAATTAGAGGTTACAGAGCATATCAAAAGAACAAGAATGGAAAGTCTAAATTCTACTTTTTTGAACACATGAACACATTTCACAGAATGTGAAATTACCTTTACCAATTTTTTCATTGATATTTAAACACTGTGGTTTGCAGAATTTTTCATGATGATTTGTTATAGGCATTCAATGTTCCAACACCAATCCCACCACCATTATCACCTTCCTCTATCATTGTCTCCAATTTTCCCAACCACTCCTAGAAACTGCCCCCATGGCAGGACCACACAAATTCATTTTATATTGCTTGTTATCAATTTCTAACTGAATGATCAAAAAGTATTTCATTAGAAGAAAATTAGTGTAAATTGTTGTATGTGACCCTAGAAACATTAAGTCTTTGTATGAGACATTACTAAGATGTTGTTACAGTGAAGGTTAGGTCTTCACTGTTTGGTTTGCCAAGATCCAATCTGGTGTGTTACTACTGGATTATCATTGTTGTAGAGTTTGGAGATGTTGCTCCAGGCAATCCAGAATTTTTAACTGGATGGCACAGTTGGAGTTAAATTTTCGACTGGGCAGCAGCTTTGGGGGTGTGGATGTCACTGCCAGGACTTCTGGAACTACAGGGTGATAGGGGAAGTTAGACGCAGAGAAAGCCTGTCGATATCTGTCACAAAAACCTACATACCTGCATTTTCAGCAGGTTGATTTCTGGGTTCAGGAGAACCTGGCCAGCTCCCTGCAGCGTATTCATATGCCAAAACAGTAAAAATGATGGGTCTCATTCTACTGACCCCCAAGAGCCTCTAATGTGGCACCACTGGAAAGGATGAGTAAAGAGAGACTAGGATGGGGTAGGACAAATGGAGACGTTACTGGGCCGGCTAGAGCAAATCAATGATCAACAGGATGACAGTGACATTGATACAGTGAATTTAACAGTGAATACTGTTGTGCAAAGCATTCTCAGATGCACTGCAGTTGATTGAATTAAACTGTTTTTGTGAAATTAAGAATATTTCCTTAATATTCTGCTGATCAAAATTCTTTTAACAAGTACATTTTCGATTAACCAGTAGCAATAAAAATAAGTTTACAGAGCCTGGAGACATGGTATCAGAGGGAAGACACTTGCCTTGCAAGTGGCCAACCGAGTTCCTATCCTGGCACCTCACACAGTCTCTTGAGGACTGCCAGGATTGATCCCTGAGCACAGAGCCAAAAGTAAGTACCTGAAATGCTCATAAATAACTCATTGGTTATTTATGAAACTCACCAAAAATTAAAGAGATGAATTTATTAAAAATAATAAATTTTGTTTGCATAGGGATGACTGATAATGTTGAGCCCTCTCTTCCACTTTTTTTAACTGAAATGATAAGCGAAAGAAAACCTTAATCAGAAATCTGTTCTTGCAGTTGCATTTGGAAGTATGCCTTACAGGTAAGTCATATATGTATTTGTTGGTCACCCTAGGGCTGACAAGTTCGTAATCCACCCTTTCTAAAAATATGCTTGCACATTTCCTGTAAAAAACTTCTCCATGTGGTCATGCAGGCATTATGGTACTTTGACAATGTGAGTATAACATCTTCCAATTTGTCACTTCTCTTTCTCAACCTGTCATAATGTTTCTCAGTCGACTAGCCTTTAGCAGCAACAGAAAGGAAATTTTGAGGTTAAATATACAAATTTCTTAAATAAAAAAAAAACTACTTATGGTCCAGACAGCACAAAGTTATAAGATACATTCAAAGGAAATTATACTGAGGGCAGAAATAAACATTGGCATTTTTCATCTATTAGTCAAAAATCCAAAAGTTTGACAATGTACTCCATTGCAAATCATTGGAAAAATGAACACAATAAAATTGAGCTAGTAGGAATGAAAAATATAAACCCTTAATGCCAGTGAATTTTATAATATCTAGCAAAATTTTATGTGTTAAATCCTTTGACCCTAAAATACCATGCTTTGAATTTATCCAAAATATACACTGGCAAAAAAATACAAATTACATATACAAAAATCTGTTCGTTATAGCAAAATTGAAAAAGCAGAGTGAAAACAACTTAAAAGTCTATCTATAGACTATTTATAAAGCAGAGATTTTGAATAAAATATGGCTATAATTCAAAATGCATATGGATTGAAATAAATAAAATTCATATTACAAGCAATCTTATAGGACAAATATTATAACCACTTTAATACAAATATTTTCAAGAAAAAATATGATAGTCTATTAGTCAAAAATGCATCAAACATGCATACTTATGAATATGAGAGTTATTCTGAGCTTGAGTTAAAGTACAAACTGTACTTCTAAAAATGATAAAATCATTGGGTATTTGGTATTTAAAATATTTTATAAACATTATATTTGAAGGTCACACTGAAGTAATTGCAATTAACTGATATATTATCTGGGATTTGCTTTTGATTGATCATGTGGGAGACAAAGGAATGGGCAAAACTTTGAGCAAGATTAGATTTGTTCCCATAATTGTTAAAAAGGGAATATGGGTATTTCATGTATTTTGTCTTCTAAATAATATCTGTATGCCTACCAGAGACATAGTACAGTGGACAGAGCTCTTTCCTTGCATGTGAATTACCAGGGTTTGGTTCCTTATATTGCCATAAAGTCTATGGTCTGCCAAACCCTACCAGAGTGATCCTTGAGCCCAGAACCAGGTATAAGACCTAAGAACAGGAAGCATGACTCATGACTCCCAAACCAATATATATATATATATATATATATTACCTGTGTTTAAATTTTATTGTAGTTTAAAAAAAATCTTGTTTCTTTTTGATATATGCTTATTTTCTTTTTCTTTTATTTTTAAAATTAACTTGTTTTTAACATATAATTACTTTTACTTTTAAAACTTATTTTAAATATATAGAAAATAAAACTATCTCATTTATATTTATTGCTTTGGGGATTTGCACAATTTTCACCAGATGCCTACTCCTAATTCAAGGGTCTTTTCTTTTCTTTTTTTTTTTTTAATAATGTAGGACTACTGCTATTTGTTTAGCCTTTGATTAAGCTGACTGAATTGGGCATGAACTCTACATTGCTTTTTTTTTTAATTGTATCACCTTGAGATAGAGTTACAAAGCTTCAAAGTTTGAGATTCAGCCCTATAATGATGGAACACCCATCCCTCCACCAGTCCACATTTTCCATCATCCACATCCCAGTCCTCACCCTGCCTTTATGGCAGACAATTTCCCCAATACTCTCTCTCTAATTTGAGGCATTATATTTTGCTCGAAATTTCCTACCACCATTCAAGCCTACCTGCCAGAGGCAGGCACTATATAATTTATTTTCCATTGCTCATTTTGAATACCATGAGAGTTTTCACGGCTGTGATTGTAAATGTAAATTCCTAGATTGTAAATGGATGGGTTCCAGAGATGTCTCTTGTATGGTACTAATTCATTTTGGGATTCAACTGGGAGTCTCTGGGCTAGGGCTATTGGTGCACTAAGATGGCAACCAGAGGGAAATTGTGAGAGTGACATCCAGTCTACTAGGTGGGCAGGGACTTGGGGAGGGACAGCCTGGGTCCTCTGCCACCATGCAGCCTGGAGATTCAGTCCTGGAACCCACATATCTGGGCCTTGCTTGTGGAAGCTTTTGGTCACCGAGATCCCATCTGGAGCAGATGGGGAGAGTGCACATGCTCCATCTGGGGTTCCCCTGTGAAATTGGCCTGGTATGGAGCCCAGAGAGATCTCTGGTGCTGTGATGTCTTCTGGGACTTGCTGCTGTGTCTCTGGGTCAGGTCTGTTGACACGCTAAGATCCACATTACAAAATTTTCAGCAGATTATATCTTGGTAAGGTCCATCCTGAGATGGTGGAGTCAGGTTAGAAGCATGGTGGCGACTTTGGATTGCAGAAGCAAGTGGCTGCCGGGTTCTCTGTGTGGGAAGACACAGTCCAACCCATCCCCCTGCAATTTATGCCAGTCTGCTCAACAAAGCATGGATCCAAGCTTTTCTGAGGCTTTTGATCTTTTTCGAGATTTATTGAGGGGTCTTGAAGCAAGGTCGGTAGTTGAGCTTACAGGGTGCTGTAAGTTGGTTCATGGGTGGTGACTGCCAGTGCTTCATGTGCATTGGAAGTTGGGGGGTAGCCCACCCCAACTCTGAGAAAACCTGGAGATTTCAGTCACAAAACCGCACACCAGAATTTTCAGCAGGTTGTCTTGGTGAGGTCTGTCCTGAGACCTTGGAGTCAGGCCGGGGACATGGCAGCAATTTTGGATTATGGAAGCAAGCAGCTGTGGGGTCTCTGGTTGGGCGGGCCACTGGGCCAACTCGCCCCCTTCAATATACCCATCGGTTCAGCCATTTGGGTCTGAGATTAACTGTGGCTTTTTATCTCAGTTGATATGTATCTATGGGTCTCTGAAATAAAACCAATAAAAGAGCTTGTACGGATGAGCCGGAGGAGGTTTGTGGGTGTGGCTCCCACATATCTAACTTTTGGCCATTTAATTTCTTGGTAAACTTGGTCCCAAGTTGTTGGAGTCCGGCCATAGGCAATTTTGAAAAATCAGGACACCTGAAGGCTGCTGATGCACTTGCCCCGCAGGTACAGGTTGACCTACTGGGCAGCACCATACCCCCTCGAGGGTCTTTTCTGACGGTTCCTGAAGAGCAGGTGGTTCTGGGAATTAAATCTAGGAGTCCAACAGGCAGATCATGTGTTTCAACACTTTCTGCCGTCTCTGTGGCTGCCTATTTTTCTATTTTGAAATTTTTAACCTATTTCAAAATATAGTAATTGGGATGGTGTTGGGATTTTGACATCACAATCCTATACTTGTATAATAATTCAGAAATATGCTTGAATAATATAGAAATACCACTCAGTTATTTACTCTTTATCAAATATTTATTATGAGAGAATTGTATATTCAAATATGAGTCATAAATAACCCTTTAGAAAAGGAACTAGAAAATGTTACACAATGGACTGAGATTGTGTTTTATATTCAAGTATACAAGACACTTTGAGAATAGGTAGAAGAGTAGTAGAAAGCAAGCATAGCTAGATGTCACTGATTTTAATTCCTACTGAACAAAACAGAGCAATTAGCCTAAGTCTTCAGAATTAAGTTGTTATTTTTGCATTGTTACTGGAAAACAGGCAAATATAGGGCATTTGTGACTCATATTATGTAACACAGAGTTATTTTTGTTACACAAAATCCTGAAATTCCACTAGATAATTGAAGATGTGTTGTAAGCAAACAGTTCATTCTAAGAAAGCAATTAAGTGACTCATAAAAAGCTAAGTAAAACTAACAGTAACATGTATCTAGAAAGTTTGCTAGTGATAGGTCAAAAGAAAAGTAATGGCTTACCTTTATAAAGAAAAATAAACTCGGATTTACCTTAGATTTTGCACTACCATTTTTAACAAAAACATCTGGATCAGTTGCATTATATAGGTTAATAACAATGAGAGTATGTACAATAACTACCAGCCACATTTGTTTAACTGCTTGAAATTTATATTAAAAATAAATAATACAATTTATTTTTTGTTTTCAGGGCCACACCCAGTGGTTCTCAGAGATTATTGCTGTCTCTCAGGGATCATTCCTGGAGAGCTCAGGGAGCCATATGAAATGCTGAGGATTGAACCCAGGTTGACCATGTGCAAGGCAAGTGTCATATCTACTATATTATCTTGCAGCACCCCCCAATAAATAAAATTTTAATAAAATTCTCTAAGTAGTTCAATCACTTTCCAATGGCTTAATGCCCCAAATGATATGAATACTACCAATTTAAACATATAACTATAGAAGATTTTATTGTTGAGAATTTATTGAACATTGCTTGTCCAGCGAATTCCTACTTACAAACCACAATAAGATTTAAAAACTACATATTGAATTAGACATAACTGATTATTATTATTCTCTTCACCATATTAATAGCCTGATACTCTAGTTGCATCTGGGTGAATAATAACCATTTGTGTGAGGGATGTTCTTTTCATTTTAGCATATATAGAGATCTATTTATAGCTATTTCTAGTACTTCATGTATTCTTCTGCATATGTGCAATTAACAGATACACATATTTATTACAAGCAAAATATAATGTTATTGTATCTTCTTTACTGCTCTAAATCATCTCTATCATAGATCACAAATACGCCCTTTACAAAATCAATGAAATATTAAATGACTGTCATTGGTAAATATCTTTAACATAATCCCACATTGTTCCTTCTCAACAAAATCACACTGACAAAAGACAAAATGTTTTATATTTACTTTCTCAGATAATTTAGTATTTATACATGATAAAAATATAAATTTAAATTTAAAGCATGATGAATTTTACATATGAAAAGTTTATGTAGAAATCTACATAGTTGTTTTGTTAGCTATATAAATACTATTCAAATCAAAGATAGAATATTTCTATTAATTTAGCAGAATTCCTCAATATACCATCTGACTCCAAAACTTAATACATATTATATAGTTATAGATAATAAATTTATTATTCTTGTACTCAATATAATTGAAATATGAAAAGTTCAACTAGTCCTTTCACTCAGGTGATAATTATAAGCCTCATTCATACTATGCATAATAGTAATTCATGTATTTCCCTAAAATTTCATTTCAAATTTTCACTTTGAGGATATACACCATTTTCCGTTCTTTATATTGATGGATTATTGGGTCACTTCTAGTTTGGAAATTCTTATGAATAAAGCTGTTTAATAACATCAGTTTACATATCTTTCATTGTTCAAATTTATTTCTCTTGAACAAGTTATTAAGAGTGAAAGAGCCAGATCCTATGGCATGCATATATTTAGTTTTGATAGAGATTGCAGAGTTTTTCAAACATAGTGATGCCATTTGTTTCCCATCACTGTATGATCATATGTGCATGACTCTATAAAACTACAAAGTATCCTGTGAATAACAGTCTCCTAAGTGCTCTCCATTTCTTATTGCTTGACCATTTTAATGTACTACAAAATATTCAGAAAAATTATAATACAGAGCTATGAATGAAGAAAGAGTCAAATCTATGAACTATGGGTCAAAGGAAAAACAAATGTGAAATATCTAATGAATTACTAACATATTTGGAAAAGCCAAGAAGTTCTTTGCATTTAGGAAGTGGGCAAGGAGATAAAATTATAGAAATTGCAGAATTAGTTAGGATCCAGATCATGGATAACTTATTGGAATTATTTAATTTTCAAAATAAGTCATTATATAATGTACTGTGAATGAGTTGAAGTTCTTATTAAACCCGAGTATCAATCTTTTAAAAGTTACTTTGTTGGGGGCTAAAGGTATAAAATGGTGAGTAGGGTGATTGCTTTACACAAGACCAACCCCAGTTTGATCTCTGGCATCTCATAGTGCTCCCCACAAAGAATAATCCCTAAATTTAGAGCCATATGTAAACCCTACGCACCACCCAACTTCCCCAGGCTCACCAAAACAACACAAAGCAACAACAATATATGTAGACCATCAAATATGTGTTCACTTAATAGTTGATAAAGGAGCAAGAAATATGAAGTAGAGCAAGGAAAGCCTCTTCAGCAAGTGATACTGGGAAACTGGGCAGCTACATGCCAAAAACAAAAGAACTCAACCCTCTTTCTAATACTAGGCATAATTGTCAGATCAAAATGGATTAAAGACGTCAACATCAAACCTGAATCCATAAGGTACTTGGAAGAAAATATAGGCAAAACCTTCCATGATATTAAAGCAAAAGCATCTTTAAGGATGAAATACCACTGACCAAATAAGTGTAGCAGACATAAACAAATGGGAATACACTAAACTAAGAAGCTTCCACTCCTCAAAAGAAACAATGAACAAGATACAAAAACAGCCCATGATGGGTATTGGGTGAATCTCCTTTCCCATTATGTAAATTGTCTTTGTATTTTGGTCACTTTATCTTTTGCAGTGCAGAAGCTTCTTAATTTAATATAGTGCCATTTATTTATATCTGTTTCTACTTGGTTGGTCAGTGGCATGTCATCTTTGAATATACTTTTAGCTTCAATATTGTGGAGGGTTTTACCAACCTTACCTTCGATGTACCTTATGGATTGTGGCCTGATGTTGAGGTCTTTAATCCATTTTGATCTGACTTTTGTGCATGGTATTAGGTCAAGGTCTAAGCCCATTTTTTTGCATGTGGTTGTCCAGTTGTGCCAGCACCATTTGTTAAAGAGGCTTTCCTTGCTCCACTTCACATTTCTTGCTCCCTTATCAAAGTATTAGATGATCATATATTTGGGGTTGTGTGTAGGGATATTCCACCCTGTTCCATTGGTCTGTGGCTCTGCCTTTGTTCCAGTACCATGTTGTTTTAATTGTTACTGCTTTGTATTAGAGTTTGAGGTTGGGGAAGGTGATGCCTCCCAACTTCTTTTTCCCAAGGATTGCTTTAGCTATTCGTGGGTACTTGTTGTTCCATATGAATTTCAGGATTGCTTGATTCATTTCTTTGAAGAATTTCATGGGTATCCTTATAGGGATCGCATTGAATCTGTATAATTCCTTGGGGAGTATTGCCATTTTGACAATGTTGATCCTCGCTATCCATGAGCAGGAGATATGTTTCCATTTCCTCATGTCCTCTTTTACTTCATGGAGAAGCGTTTTCTAGTTTTCTTTGAAGAGGTCCTTTACCTCCTTATTTAAGCTGATTTTGAGGTACTCAATTTTCTGGGGCATGATTGTGAACGGGATTGCTTTTTTTGTGTCGATTTCCTCTCTCATAATTTGTGTATAGTAAACAATAGTATATTCTTAATGTTATCCATTTTCCAAACTAATGTTTTCAAATATTGTCTGAAGGAAGGTTTCAGCCACCAAGATACTATGGTAGCCAAAGAATTATCCTCTTAGTTCATTTCAGCAGACATTTTGTACAAGTCATGGAGTTAATGTTTATAAACCCCAGACCAATGGATAGAGCAAATGGTTCATTTGTCACTGTGTCAACATCTCAGGAAACAGAGAAGAGAGTTGAGATCGAATCAGCTTTTTTTTTCCACCTTCTTAGCTGACTTCCTTGTTTTTCTTGACTCCTGTTTCCATGTAAAATGTCTATTATGGTGATATGCAATAGCCCTCAGGTTTAAATGACAAGTTATCTATTTCTCCTTCTAGAATTGTATCTCACTTCCTGTTCTTTCTTTCTCTGCAAATTTCTTAGTACTGTTTAGCCTACCTATAAAGAAGTTCCTCACCATTAGTTTTTTTTTGCCCTTTTCTAAAAAATCTTGTAGTTTGAACTTCAATCAAAATTGCAACTAATCTTGTCAAATTTCGGCCTCAGAATTCTTAGCGACTCATAAACCCATCTTAAGATTTGTCCTTTTGACCAAATTTCCATTTTCCCTCTTTTGAGTAATACTCAATACTTAAATAGAAACAAACATTTTGTTTTGTTTTAATTTTTGGCATATTCCCTCAATAATCTATTGTGTTCTGTAGTTACTTCTTTTAAGCTAACATTTTTTCCATAACTTTATCTTTTCTTTTCTTTTTTTTTTCTTTTTGGGTCACACCAGGTGATACGTGGTGATACACAGGGACTACTCCTGGCTCTGCACTCAGGAATTACTCCTGGCTGTGATGGGGGTAGGTGGTGGGACCATATGGGATGCTGGGAATCAAACCAGGGTTGGCCGCGTGCAAGGCAAATGCTCTACCCACTGTGCTATCGCACCAGCCCCAATTTTATCTTTTCTTTGAATGAATTTATTTTCTATTTTCTCTTTGTTTTGTGGTCTAGATGTTAACTTTTAAAAATAATAGTTACCATATAAATTAAGTGACTACAAGGTTAAATTCCATTTGTTCTGATAAAGTCCTTTCTGCATTCATTTTAGTATTTAACATTCCCTGTGACTTTGATTAGAGCCTCACACACATGTAATATATAAACAATATATATGCATATACATACATTCATGCAATTGCATATCAAATGCGACATGATACATATGTGCAAGAATCTATACAATGTACATTTCCCAGGTATACTATATAACCATATGACATATAGAAACTCTGCTCAACAATCTAAATTTTAAAAATTTAATATAAAACTAACTGATCTATTAATAATAGATCAGGATTAACTTCTTGTGCTTCCTTCAAATCTTTCTCTTTCTTTCTTTTTCCTCTTTCTTTAAGTATCTCAATCTTAAATGAAGATTGACCCAAGCGATTTAATTCTGTTTAAGCTTGTTTAGGGAGCCTCTCAATCCCCCTTGAACCCAGGCTATCTCAGGAGCATTGCTCTAGTCCACCCATGGACTCAAGCAAATTCTCCTCCATTTCTTCTATTTGGGACAACTGGTAATAAATCACATACCATCACCATTATAGAATACCTTAATAGCAGTAAATTCTGAGTATATCTGCTAGAATGTGAGTTATAAAAGGAGCAGGAATTTTATTCTTTATTCTTTATATTAATGCTTAAGGAGGATTTTTTTTCCCTTTTTTTCTCACTGGGGATCACAAGTAGGCTGAGATCACCTCAGATAGTGCTTGCAGGAGGCGTCATGCCTCACACTTGCTGAGACGAGACTTTAAGCCATGGAACCATCTTGTGGGCCCCTAAGGAAAGTTATTTTTAATTAGGAAGTAAATCTTTATTTTTAGCCTATCATATAGTCCTAGTTTGACTTCCATGACCTTACCTCCTTTAAAGTGTATATCTTCTTTAATCCTTACTATCTCTCTGGTGTTATCTCTGCTATTTATAGAGTAAAAATAATTTCCTGAGTTTCAATCATCTAAAAGTTTAATCTTCTCTGATATTTCAAGTTCTTTTTCTAATTTAGTACCAACAGTTTCTCTACAAGAAAGCATCACATATTCAAACTCCCTTTACTAACTTTGTTCTTGGGTTGTGTAGATATCTCGCTCAAAATGTCTTCTACTACTTTCAAAAGAAATATTGCCATTGTGATAGTGTTATTTGTTTGGGGTAGGAAATGTTTGTTTAAGGTGCATAGCAGCCCAGGTATACTTCCAGATATCACTGGATATCATATTTGTGTCCTAGGCAGACCAATGGTTGGTGGATTATCAAGGGAAGTGTACCTGGGATATGCTACTTCTACATCTTAAGAACTTAGGACATGGTACATCTTGTGTCTTGCAAAGTCCAGGGCCATAAAAGCAGGATAGCCCAGAACTTCTTGAAGTCCTCAAGATTAGATTTTGAAGTCCTATGATACAAGATTAAACCTAGGTTGACCCCTGTATTTTCTTCCTGGATCTATACCCTCATTTTAAAACATCTGATCATTAAAAAATATTCACCTTTCGGGGCTGGAGCGATAGCATAACGGGTAGGGCATTTGCCTTGCACGCGGCCAACCCGGGTTTGAATCCCAGCATCCCATATGGTCCCCAGGAGTAACCCCTGTGCATCGCTGGGTGTGACCCAAAAAGCAAAAAAAAAAAATTCACCTCTCCTCCATGGGTGAGTATGCTGACAGGTTTATGAGATCTATGGCCAGAGGCAGGGCTCATAACAATGAATAATAACTCAGGCACGATTTGAAACTGTATTTAGAGGAGAGTGGAAAGAGGTCTGGTGTACTCCACCTAATGGACAAGCTACATAAATATGATAAATTATGAGTTCAACAATACTTTTCATTGGTCCTGAATACATGTAATAGCAACATAAAGCTTAACAATGATTTTAGATACTGATTGAATGTGCTAACTAATGCTTAAGAATAAAATTACAAGTTGAAAACCTCACGTCTTGTAGCCTATGTGATATACAACTTGTCTATGAGGCTTAAAGTCAAAGCTTGTAAATTTTGTTGATGATACAAGAGGGAAAAGTTCTCTTAATATCCTATATGTATATGAGCTGTATAATATACCCTTTGAGATAAATTACAGTCAGACTAAGTTGCTGTCTAATTTCGGTTTTCTAATAGTTGGCTTGTGGAGATTCACATTTAGCTTACCTCTTAATTCATGTTGATTAAAAAAAAGCCAGCATTTTCTCTCCCTTTGTCAAATTTCCTTGACTCTTATCATGAAGTAGTTGGAAATATTAAACATATTTCTCTGATACTTATAAAACCCATCCTAAAAGCCTGAAGTTTTATTAGATACCAGGATTAAATGGCCCGCACATCACAGAAGGCATTTAATAAATTATGCACAAATAATTGTATATAATATTTTGACTGGTTTTATAAATGCTAGTTTACTCCATCAGTCTATTTTGTCTTACCACCAGTGGCATTTCTAGTATCTAACAAATGTGATGGTGCAATTATGATGACCATTTAGCTATAAATGGTCAGCACTGCTAATATTTAAATTGTTCACTGCTGTCATTTGGGTTGACTTATGTACATTGCTGAAAATACACTGGTGAATTTCAGGGGCTTTTTAAAAAAACTTTTAAAAATTCTCTTAATATTGCATGCTATCATTATAAAAAAATCCAGGTGTGCATCATTGAAAATTCTATTCTTTATATACATTTGCCAAGATGCTTTCGGTCTCCTCAAAAGATAATGTCAATTTTTCCTAAAATTCAATATGTTTTTTGTATATGGAGAGGGAAGGAGATAAAGAGAGAGAAAAAGATAATCCAGTTGTAAATATGAAGTAGAAGAAATTGTATTCAGCTTGAAAATTAATTCAGTGTGTTAATAACGGGAGCATATGAGGAGCATCTGGAAGACATGTTTACTGCTTATGGAGATAATAGTATGCACAATATCATAATTGCCAACTACCAGAAAAAGGGGTGTGGGTGGGAGGGAAGGAAGGCCAGATTTGAGATGATATGGGGGTTCAGTGGCAACGTTGTGCAGTCATTTTGTACATCAATCTCATAAACTTGAGAACATTATTACCTAGACTACAATAATTTTTTTTATTTAGGCTATTGTAGTCAGTGATCAGATCACAACAATAGCATTTATCCGCATGGCCATAATAGTAAATTTTTGTTCACAATGAACTAAGTGCAGTGGTAAACATTGAAAAATAGTTTAAGCAGGTTATTAACGTGATCCAATGTGTATGCTAAATGATCCACCTTTCTGCATTGTGAAAATTCACTGAAATTTTTACGAATTTTCTATTATGCACATAAGAAGGGGAACCTCTTAAGAACAAAAAAGTAATGTAGTATAGTAGAGCAGAGATTTGGAAAAGAAAAAAATTGGGGTGCATTTGGAAGAAACGAATGGATTTGAGAGTGAGGTGAATTTGGGGGTGAGTAAAAAAAAGTGTCAGTAAGACTCCGAAATTTTCTGACTGAACAGCTGGTCATAGGCTTTATTATCTGGATTATTTAATGGTTATATTTTATTAAGACAGATACAATTAGGGCATAGTTATAAGTAGATAAAGCTAAGATTAAAAATTAAGGCCAGCAATATTTGCAGAAACTTTAATTTCTCATTTATGATGTCAGTCAAGACAATTAGGAGATGGATACTACAATGGTTTATTGAAAAGGTGAATTTCATTATAAATATTGTTATTATTAAAATTTAAACTACTTAGAGTAGTAAGATGGATTTTAAATGCTATGGAAACTGTAGGAGCAAAAAGACAGCTACTAGCTCTAGACTGAGGATGAGAAATCAAAAGGAAATAAAGACTGGAAGTGACCACAGCTCAGCCTGCACAGAGCTTTAGAGTTCAGCAGAGACCTTGGCTGCCACAGAAATGTGCAGCTTCTCCACACTAAAGAAACTTGCCAGCAATCTTGTACTGACAATAGTTGGCAAAACAATTGATAGATCTGAGAATCCAAAAGCAGTGATTAGACAGAAGGCCTGAGAACACAGCTAGATCTTCTCAGCCTAGCCCTTTCTACCTCAGGCTAAATAATAGAAAAGAAACTTTTGATGTGAGAAGCAAGTGTCCTTCTACTGCTATCACTTTGCAGGGTCACTCCAGTGATCTCTGTTCATAGAGTATAAATTCTGCACTTAAGGAGTTGATAGAGTTCAGTCCCAATGTGACAAAGCCTAGTTAAATGGGATGGATTTAGGGTTGAACGTTAATAAACAAATAATTAGGATGTAACAAGCTGGGTTTGATTCCCGGCATCCCCTATGGTCATCTGAGCCACACCAGGGATGATCTCAGTGTGCAGAGCAGGGAGTAAGCCTGGCATGACACAAAAGCAAGCAAACAAAAACAATCATGAATAACTGGCACAGTTTTATTTTGCTTTTGGTCCTTGTTTTTGATCCATCCTTGCCTCCTATGCATCAAAGTTTACCGAAGTCCTCATAAGCAAGTGTTTGCCATAATTGATGGATAAGTCACTGCATGTCAATGAAACCCTTTTATCCAAATAGTAAGAAGTAGCATGACCATCTCTCTATATCTATCTATCCATCTATCTATCTATCTATCTATCTATCTATCTATCTATCTGTCCTCCGTCTGTCTGTCTGTCCATCCATATATCTATCTATCTATCTATCTATCTATCTATCTATCTATCTATCTATCTATCTAATATATCTATCTATCTATCTATCTATCTGTCCTCCGTCTGTCTGTCTGTCCATCCGTCTATCTATCTATCTATCTATCTATCTATCTATCTATCTATCTATCTATCTATCTATCTAATCTATCTATCCATCTATCTATCTATCTATCTATCTATCTATCTATCTATCTATCTATCTAGATTCTTTTCTAGAATGAGAAAAAGTTTAGGAGAGTAAAATTTCCACTGTTATATGATCTTAGTACTCAAGGTTCTATCACTGCAGCTAGTTTTGGAAAAATATTGTCCTTCTCTGAATAATTTCTAATAAGTAAATCTAATGAATTGTTTTTCTAATCCTTCAAAGTAAGAATTCAAAAGTCTAAAAGGTACATGTTACAGGCATCAAAATTAAGAGCCTCTTTAAGATTACGTGAGTTGTGTATGTCAAAAATCACTTAGACCTAGGAGATAGCTCAGTAGTAGAGCACATGAATAGCACGTGTGGAGCCCTGAGTTCTGCTCTTGGCACGCATGGCCCCAAAACATAATGAAGTAATAACTGGTTGACCCCTGAACACCACTTGCCCAAACAACAGTAAGAATGGTCCCTATTTTAAAAATATTAAAAGTTCTAACAAATTTATAATAAGACTTCTATATAAAAGGAAAAACTGGACAGGAGAGAGAGAGTACAGTGGGTTAGGCTTTGCACACTACTGTCAAATCAGTTTCCATGCCTAGCACCGTTTATGGTCCCAAATCACTGCTAGGAGTGATCCCTAGGTGTAGCCTTCCCGAAACAAAGAAAGACAGGAAAGCATCAAACTTGGAATGAATTCTGAAATCACTTAGTAAAACAATATAAGAAAAATTATGAAAATAGATCTATTTATGAAAATAGAAAAATGAGAGCTTAGAAAAAGGATATCGAGCAAAGGGTTCAGCAAGGGACTATTTTCCATACTGCTTAATTAATTTAAATTATGAAAGAAATCTAAAGGGAATAATCTGTTTGCCTTCCAGACTTCATTTTTAAGTACAATAATGTGAATTTTTGACATGCAGAAGTACTCAAAAATAATGGTAGATTTTAAAGCTAAATTATAAAATAGCATAGTTTGATTTCTTAATAAAATGAATAGCTATTTATAGATATTCATAGCTATGAATGGATATATTGATAAAAATATTAATAGATAAAAATCTTTTTCTTTTAATTGTATCATCTGGATTTTTAAAATGATATCATTTTTATAGCAGTTATTTTCTAATTTAAAGTGATTGTCATAGAGAAGACTGGGGATGTAGCACAGTGATAGAGGATTACCTTGCATCAGCAAAGACCTAGTTTCAAAATCCACAAAACAATCAGAATATGTCCAGCCACTCTTTGAAATAGGGTCTTTGAAACATAGACCAGAAAGGAGAAAATCTTAACTACAAATAGTTAGAACTTTCCAATCTAGTATGTATTGCCAATAATAAGCTTAATGTAGCACATACATTGATTTAGAATATCACACACTAAAGAGTTTTTCAGTATAAGATACTAACATGGCTTTCACCCAGACGAGACCCCAAGAAGCCCCACATAAACGGCTCCTCTGTTCCTGAACGACCATAATCCTGGAGGCTAACTACTTTCGGAACCCAGCGGCTTCTTGCAGAAATGCCTCTAGACTGTGAACTAAGCTATGGCCCCATCCTGGAGGCTAACTACTTTCGGAACCCAGCATCTTCTTGCAGAAATGCCTCTAGACTGTGAACTAAGCTATGGCCCCATGCTGACCCGGGAGGGGAAAGGTTTTTCTCTTTCAGCCTTTCCTTTCGGCAGTGGTGGTGGTGTGTTGACCACAATCTTTTAGAGCCCACTAAACAGAGGTACGAGCTTGCAATGACATGACTTCTGGCAGAAATTTCTTTGAACTTAATTACTAAAATACCAGAAATACACAGCGGCCACATGACCTCATGTGCTCTTCATTTTCAGCAATGGGAAACAAATTATCAAATGATGCCTTTTCAGCAGGTCTGATTATTGGTGGGAAATTCCAAATAATAATAGTGCGTTTTCTGTCGAAATATTGAATGTAATCAAAGTAAAGAGAGAGTAAAGTGAAAATCATCAGCCACACAGGCAGGGGTGGGTGTGGGATGGGAGGTATATTGGGGTTCTTGGTGGTGGAACATGGGCACTGGTGAAGGGATGGGTGTTCGTTCAGTGTATGATTGAGACTTAAACCTGAAAGCTTTGTATCTTTTCTTATGGTGATTCAATTAAAAAAAGAAAGATACTAACATGACTATCGGAGCAATAATAATGAAAATCTTGATGATCATATTGTTTACGGTGATGATAAGACTCCACACCACGCTGTTTTCACTCGGGGCACCCCAGAAGGGGCCAGGCAAGAACCCTCCCCACCCCAAGGAATCCAGCCCTGGAAGCCAACCTCCACTAACCAACCGCTATTACAGGTCATTTTCTAGACACATAAGACACTTCCTATCCATTTTCCATAATTACCACACTATATATTTGATGGAGTTCAGACAGTAGGCAACAGGTGTACATATATATGAAGGTAGGTTTATATATATATATATATATATATATACCTACTGTCTGAAGGTAGGTATATGTATATATGTATACATATATACCTCTCAGAGAGACCAGCAAGCTACCGAGGATATCTTGCCCCCACGGGCAGAGCTTGGCAAGCTACACATGGCATATTCAAAATGCGAAAAACAGTAACAATAGGTCTCATTCCCCTGACCCTGAAAGAGCCTCCAATTATTGGGAAAGATGAGTAAGAAGAGGCTGCTAAAATCTTAGGGTTTGGAGGAATAGAGACATTACTGTTGCCCACTAGAGTAAATTGACTAACAACAGGATGACAGTGATAATACAGTGACAGTGATGATAAGATGAAGAATGCTTTAATACATACACAATACTGACTTTAGAGATGTTTTTGCAAGTATGACCCTTACAGCAAGAAAAACAATGTGGCTGGAGTGATAACACAGCAGGTAGGGCGTTTGCCTTGCACATGGCTGACCCGGGTTTGATTCCCAGCATCCCATATGGTCCCCCTGAGCACTGCCAGGAGTAACTCCTTAGTGCAGAGCCAGGAGTAACCCCTGAGTATCACCAGGTGTGACCCCCCCCCAAAAAGAAGAAAAACAAAAGTGAAAATAATCAACTTGGATAACATCATAGTAAAAGCTTTTGTATAATAAAGCACTGTAGCACTGTTATCCTGTTGCTCATTGATGTGCTTGAGTGGGCACCACTGATGTCTCCATTGTGAGACTTGTTACTGTTTTTGGCATATCCTATATGCCACGGGTAGCTTGCCAGGCACTGCTGTGTGGGCGGGATACTCTTGGTAGCTTGCCAGGGTCTCTGAGAGGGACAGAGGAATCAGACCTGGGCTGGCCACGTGCAAGCAAATACCTTACCTGCTGTGCTATTGCTCCAGTCCCTTTTGTATAATATTAACAAAAAAATAATAAATGCAAAAACACCTCTTAAATGGAAAAACAATTGCACAATATACACCCAGCAGGGTATATTCAATGTATACAAAGTTCTTAACATAAGAAAAACAAGGAAAGACACTCAAAAAAACATATCAAAAGAATTAACAAAAGAGATGAATAGATACTTCTTCAAAGAACACATACAAATAGGCACAATACCAGATGAGATCCGGAGCAGCCACATGAGACACAGCTCCTCTGCTCCTTAAAGACTATGGTCCGGGATGTCTACTAACCCATTTTGGCACCCAGAGACTCATAGAAATGCATCTAGATTGTGAGCTGAGCTACGACCCCATGCCGCCCAGGGAGGGGGAAGAATTTTCTCTCCCAGTGCTTTCCTTGTAAGGGGAAGAGAGCAGAAGCAGTAGCAGCATCCACGTGGCATCCGCTATTTTCTAGGACTCACAACCCAGAGGTACAGCTTGTAGTGGCATGGCGCACGAGAGATCACGGGAAGGGGGTGTTACCGGCATGCCCTCAGCCCAGATGAGATCTGGAACAGCCGTGCGCGACACAGTTCCTCTGCTCTTTAAAGATTATGATCCAGGAGGTCTACTAACCCATTTTGGCACTTATAGAAATGCATCTAGACTGTAAACTGAGCTAAAACAATAGAAATACAAAACCCCGCAGCCAAAGCATTGGCCTCGAGAACTCCTATAATCTTCGTTCACAGCAATGGAAGACAAACTATCAAATGATTCCTGTTTCACAGGTTTGATTGTTGGGGGGAAATTCCAAATAATAATAATCCTCTGTTGAAACATTGAATGTATCCAAAGTATAGAGAGAATAAAGTGAAGATCATTGGCCACTCAGGTGCAAGGGGGGATGGGAGGGGGCTTTATTGGGGTTCTTGGTGGGGGAGCAGGTGCACTGGTGAAGGAATGGGCGTTTGATCATTATATGACTGAGACTTAAACCTGAAAGCTTTGTAACTTATCACGGTTATTCAATAAAATAAAATTTAAAAAAAAAATAAGCACAATAAAAAATGTTCATAGGGAACTATCAGGGAATTGTTTTAAAAAATTACAGTGAGATATAATCTCATTCCTGTTAGAGTAACATATAAAATAGTCCAGAAGGAAGTATTGGCAAGGTTGTTGAGGAAAAAAAATACTTGTACATTGGCAGTATGTTTAGAAATGAGTGAGGAGACTTATAATGATGCTGAAATTTGATTTATCATAAGAACAACAATTCTAGTTCTAGGTTTCTATCCGAAGAACATAAAAATGTTAACTCAAAAGGATCTATCTACTCTACTGTTTACAAGATATGTAAACAACCTAGTTTCCAAAGATGTGAGTGGATAAAGAAGATTTAGTTAGTTTATACAATGGAAAACAACACAGTTATAAGAAAAGATGAATTGTTATTTCATTTGAGAAAACATAAATGAAGTTAGAATACATAATACCAGGAAATAAAGTCAAAAATCAGACAAGTACCGCTGATCTCACATATATATTAGATGTCACTGTCACTGTCATCCCGTTGCTCATGGATTTGTTTGAGCGGGCACCAGTAACGTCTCTCATTGAGAAACTTATTGTTACTGTTTTTGGCATATCCAATATGCACGGGTAGTTTGCCAGGCTCTGCTGTGCGGGCGAAATACTCTCAGTAGCTTGCCAGGCTCTCCGAGAGGGGCGAGGAATCTAATTCGGGTCGGCCGCCTAAAAGGCAAATACCCAACCGCTGTGCTATTGCTTCAGCTCCATGTTAGATGTAAAGAAAAAAAAAACATAAAGAAAGAGACAAAAGCAACCCTAAAACTCAGAACTGAGGTTGCTCAGAACTTATTTTTTAAGAGTTGCAGAAAAGCACTCCTGAACATCAATAATATAAAACAATGCTATATTTAAGACAATGAATTTCTAAGAAAGCTTTAACTCTAAATGGTATTGCTTTTCACTGGAAAAAATTACGATGTTTATTCACAAGTCCAATATAATTATGTTTAGCTCTAATTATTATTCTATGTTAAACACATATTATTAACTACATCTTTGTTTCAACAGCCACATATAACATGATAAAATTTTCCTTCCCAGAAGATCTACTGCGAAGGAAAATTCACTTAATTTGAGAAGCACTTTGTAATTTCAAACTATTCTTAAAGCATCTCTTTCAACCAGCCTGATGAGATTAATCCAACATTATGCTTTGAGAGACAATTAAGGAGCTGGAACGATAGCTCAATAGGCTGAAGCACATGCTTTGTATGCAAGACATCTGGTTCGATCTTCAGCACTGGTTGATGTCCCAAGCACTGCAGGAAATGATGCCAGAGCACAGAACAAGGCAGATCCCCCTGCCCAGAGCGAGCAGTACCAGGAGGGCACCACCAGGTATAGCCCTCAAAATAAAAGCAAACAAAAACAAAAGGTGCAATCAATGTTTGAGTCATACAATATAAAACAGTTCTGCATTTTTTGGGGGGCCTGGCTTTCTTCACCGGGGCCCCTTGGAGGGCATGGGCTTCAGTTTCCCTCCTTACCCCAAGCAGAGCCCCTGAGGCTGAAGACCTCCGGACCCTAGCCACAGCCATGCTCAAAGCCCCTTTCCACATGTTCGGACAAGCCTCATGCATTAAGGAACCAGCAGAGGAACCCAGGTGTGTGGGACCCGAGGCTGAGACCTCAAAGCCTGCTCAGATCAGGACTTGTTCTCTTCCGCCCAGATTTCCCATTTTCCAGTAGCTAGGTGGTCACGCATAGGGATTACCCCGGTGCCGTGTAATCCCACCAATGGCCAACATCCAGAGACTATAAAACCAAGTTCCCAGACAAGCTCCCTGTGAGGCATCTTATAGCCTAATTCTCCCTCTGGGAGAATCTGGCAAACTACCGAGAGTTTCCTTTCCCCATGGAAGAGCCTCAAAAACTCCCTGTGGTGTATTCATATGCCAAAACCAGTAACAATGATGGGTCTCATTCCCCTGACCCTGAAAGAGCCTTCAATGTGGCACCATTGGAAAGGATGAGTAAAAAGAGGCTTCTAAAATCTCAGGGCTAGGACGAATGGAGACGTTACTAGGACTGCTCAAGAAATTTAACAATCAATGGGATGATGAGGATGATGATGATGATGATGATGATGATGATGATGATGATGACTATGGTGATGACGATGATGATGATGATGACGATGATGGTGATGATGAGAGAAATTTATTTAGAAAACTGCCTAGGGAGTGGAGAGATAGAATAGTGGTTAGGGAGCTTACCTTTCATGTGGCTGACCCAGGTTCAATCCCCGGCATCTGTCTGTCAAGCACCACTAGAATTAATTCTAATTCCTGAGTGCAGAGTCAGGAATAACCCCTGAGCACTGCCATGTGTGGCCTCCATCCCCACCCCCATGCCCAGAAAAAAAATAAATAAATCTGCCTAGAATCCTCTAAGTTCTTAAAGGTACCCCTGTCATATCATCAAAATATATTTAAAGTCAAAATACATTTATAAATTGGTCAAATTCTCAGTAATAGATTTTTATTCTATGGAACCACAAATTATGAATAACATTTTCTTCTTTTTTTTATAATTTCAGTGGCCCATATAAATTCAAATGCACCAATTCATTAGGAAAAAGGTTGTCCCTATTCCTTTCTTATATCTAGAGTTCCTGGAACATTGTCAGTTTCAGTGACCAGACCTTTATATAACTCAGTAACACCATAACTCTATTGGTATTCAAACAAAACTATTACTGGGGTCGAATTTTGAGAATCCAATGAACTTATTCATACTCTGAATAATATACACCTGTCAAATGTGTTTAGTTTATTTACCTACCCCCATTTCTAACAAACCCATGCCCCCAATTACACCCTGATGTTACATAAATAAGAAATGTGTCTTTGCTTTAGTATAAGGTCATCATCACTGTTACTGTCATCCCGTTGCTCATCAATTTGTTGAGCAGGCACCAGTAATTTCTCCATCATGTGACTTGTTACTGTTTTTGTTATATCCAATACTCCACAGGTAGCTTGCCAGGCTCTGCTGTGCAGGCGCGATACTCTCAGTAGCTTGCTGGGCTCTCAGAGAGGGGTGGAGGAATCGAAAAAGGGTCGGCCTAGTGAGAGGCGAATGCCCTACAGCTGCGCTATGGCTCCAGCCCAGTGTAAGGTCACTGCAGAAATTTCTGTATTTGACACATAGATCAATCCACTTCCTCTTCTATTTTTGTTTTGGCACAATATCCAATGGTACCCCGCGGTCAGACGCAATATTTTGCTAGGGGACTATACAGAGCAGGGGGATTGAACATGTGGCTTTCCGATGCACATCATGTACTCTAACACTCTAAACCCTCTCCCCAGACTGATAACCACTTTTCTTAAATAAATAAAACAAGTGAGGAGGAGGATAGGGTATTACGAATAGGGTGAAAAGAAAACCAAATTGGTATTTTAGGTAAGTTGAATTTTAAAACATATATGGACATAAGGTCCCAAAATGACTAGAAATGATTGCAATTTGGTGTTGGTGAGGAGATAGTTACAATTAACATATAATACAAGGTTCTCATATTTCTGATTGAAAAATATTTTTAATAAAGAAAATTCTGCACAAAGCAAAATAAGGTAGTGATAGTGAGTTAATATGACAACTAGCAGTTTTAAGGCAAAATAAATCATGGGGAAAGTAGATGCTTATGCCCTAAAGTATAGCTGTAGGCTTTGATGATCCCAGTGTTCATAAATGTTCACTGAATGTTCATAATGCACCACTCTGACGTAATTTAATTAGCTGGTATAGTTCATCCATTCTTTTAAATTTCTTGCCTAACTAACTGGTACCAAGTCTTATTAATCAGACCCAGCATTTCATCAAGAAAACAACTGCAAAAGAAGAACAAATACACTATACATTCACGAATATAATAGTCACAGTTGTTAAGTAATCTATTTTAGACGGAAGGTGCTATATAATGCAAGCCCATAATTTCCATAAATAAATTGCAACTACAATTGGTTTGCAAAACTTTCTTAAAAGATTTCCACCTCTTAATTATTTTCTCTGAGCCCCTTCCTGCAATAACCATTTATTATTGACCATGCTCTAATGTAATTCTCTTTTCAAATAAAGGGTTTTATTGATTTTACTGGCAAAACACAGTAACTCAGAGATCCATAGTGAAACTTGCATAATGACAAAGATAAAGTAAGAAAAAAATAAAAACTCCATAAGATAATGAAATGCAGGTAGCGTCCAAACAGCCATTATCTCCTCCTGTGTGCTTTATACAGAAAAAGAGGTGTTTTCCAAATGCATGTAAACTGAAAATAAAAGTAAGTTTACTTCAGTTCCTCCTGTATATTCTTTTATTTAATTTTCTACCTTAACCCAGACTAAAGACACTACTGGTAGGGGATCTGATTGGAAATGAAATCTCTCCATGGTACATGTTTGCACATAAAAACTGCAACGGTGAGATTTAGAATCCTGGGGTTGTTGAGGCAAAAAGCTCTCTGAGAGTGTTATTGGGGAAATTATACTCTTCTTGAACAGATCACATTAATGAAGGAAATCAAGTCGAACAGCTACTTCTAGGCGTGACAGACTCAGAAAATAATATAAGATGATCGGTCATACTGATGCCTAAGTATTTTGTTTTTTTGCAACTTTTTTCAACTTTAAGATTGGCTAGATAAAACACTCTTATATTTATATTTTAAGCAGTTATGATTAAGGAAGAATATTTTCAATGATATTAAGATATGCCTTTAAGTTGTTTTTTAATCAGTATTTTTTTACTACAGAAGTTAGGTGTTGATAGAAAATTTCAATATTTAAAAGAACAAATTTAAAATCAGTTGATTTTTGCTGTAAATAATTTCAATCTCTTTAAGGCCTTGGATTTAATATGCCCACTACTACACAATTTCATTTCAGGATTTTTAACTCTTGCTGATCACTTAGCATGATAAGATGCTTTAAAAAATATCTGATGATAGTATATTTAATTTGCAAGTATTTGCACAAACTACTGTTTCACATTATCTAATACCAGGATTTCATCGTGCTTAGATATTGTACCTACCTATATTTTAGAATCAATCACAAACATGAGATATCTCTTACAAGGTTATTTGTTTTGAAGTTAACAAAGTATAAGAAAATATTTTATTATGTTCTATTCTTTTACTTTTCTTTCATGGATGTCCAATGTTTAAAATCACTCCTATGTAGGTGTTTACATGAACTGCAATTTTTCTTAAGTTTAAATTGTTATGCCCTACAACATAGAATGACCTACACTGCCTAAATGATTTTAACAGTATGCAAACAAATTGGAATGAAAATCAATACTGAAATCCTATAGCATTTAGGAAGCACAAATTTAGATCATGGTAAGAACAACTTACATAATATTGTAAGACTTTGAATTGAATTTGCAAAACTTTTTCTCCCAGATTTCCATATTGGAATCCAAAGAACATTCTTACTAATGTAATTTCATGTAAATTAGTACTGGAGAATGAAACTAAAATTGAGTCACTATGTCAGTGACAAAATGGATTTCTTTAGTACAAGTACATAAAGGAGGCACAACCTCACAGGAATAAGTTCTCAGAAATCATCAGAGAAGTCTGTCCAATCCCAAATGCTAAATCTCTGCAGGTCTTTGTATAGCATACACCCTTGTTTCCTGTTCCATTCAACTACGCTGACCTAGCTAGGAAAGAAGTACAGTACGTAACTAATCAGCTTAAGAAAGCCAAGTCACTTTTGTCTTTATTACATTCAATTATCCTTAGTCTACACACAACTTGAACACATTTTTCCCCTACCCTTGATTTTCCCAGCTTGAGGTCAAGTTCTTTGCCCTGTGAGTTTCTCTAATGCCAGTGTTTAGCACATCAAGCCCACAAGAAGCATCTTTGTATCTTGTACCTCAGGGAGGGCCCCATCACTATTTTAAGGCCTTTTGTATGGAAAAAGTCAGCCAACCCAAGATAAGCAGTCCTTTGTTTAAGACAAAATCAACTGGTTTAGAACTTGAATTCCATCTGCAAATTCTCTTAGCCTTTATCCTGCTATATTAGCTACTAGAAAATCACAGTCCCACTAGACAACAAAGATAAAGTTAGAGCCAGGCAGGAGGGAAATCATAGGGTACTCTAGGGTGTGTGAGTCACAAAGGTAATCTGATTTATAAAGGTAGCATAAGCTTTGTAGCAACACTCTTAACACGATTTGCAATATAGCTCATGATAGGGTTTCCTACGTTCAAAATCCCAATACTACACCTTCAACCTGTTTCCACTTAACTCTCAATCTCCTTGTCTATTAATAAAAAGTTATAAAATTGTTTCTGTATTATGGTTATTATTATTATTATTATTATGAACGAAATTCACAATAGTTGGTAATGGCATTTTTATTTCTAGTAATGTGACTACTCAGAAAAGGATGGACCCTTTTTTTTTTAAGTAAATCTATTGAACTTTTTTTTATTTTTTGCTTTTTGAATCACACCCAGCGATGCTCAGGGGTTACTCCTGGCTCTGCACTCAGGAAGTACTTTTGGTGGTGCTTGGGGGACCATTTGGGATGCTGGGAATCAAACCCGGGTCGGCTGCGTGCAAGGCAAACACCCTACCTGCTGTGCTATCGCTCCAGCCCCTCTATTGAATTTTTAAGACCCAAAATGAACCAAAAATAACTATAATTTATGTAGTCCACATTCTTTAATTTGTTGTCTGGCTTCAGTTAAATATTAGAATAGTCCAGTTGTAGGGTGCCATAGTGCAGCAAGTAAAGTACTTGCCTTGCATACAGCTGACACAGGTTTGATCCTCAGCATCCCATATCCCAGGCAGGAGGGAAATCATAGGTCTCTTTTGTGAAAAATCCCACTAGGCATGATAGCTAAGCATAGAGACAGAAACAGACAAAGCCAGATGTGGCCCCAAAACAGACAAGCAAGAAGAATAGGCTAGTTGCATAAATAAAGATGAACTTTACTGTCACTGTCACTGTCATCCCTTTGCTCATCGATTTGCTCGAACTTAAAATAAACTAGTTTAAGTTTATTATAAACCTATAATAGGTCAGGCATGGTGGTAAAAGTTTAGAGGAAGAAAAAGCCATAGAATATGATAGCTATAGAACAAGTATAAAAAGAGACATACAGAGATAGTTAATATTTGTGTGAATATGGGTATATAATATTCATAAAAATACAATTATTTATATTGGAAAGAGTTCTCAAGTGATGTTTAGGAGGCATATGGACCCCTGCTGGTAATTCTTGCTCACCCGGGTTCTAAGGCCTGAGCATGTGGTGGTGCTGTGGAGCAGATTCCTCTCAGTATCCCTGCAGTGTTGGGGGATTCCAGGGCCATGCTCACTGGTGCCCAGGAGTCTCCAGGCTCCACTCAGTGTTACTCAAGGGATTTTGTATGCCGGAAATCAGTCATCCCCGTATTATCTCCTGGCCCTATCATTCTTACATTACATGAGGAAGCTAAATCTATGACCCTAAAAAAATGAGAACAAGCAAACTGAAGTCAGAAATCCAAATTTGAATTGCAAACATCTGACGCAGGCAGGCAGGTAGATAGGGAAGGGCCCCAATGGCAATGAATACTTGGAAATTAATAAAACCAATAGCCCTAAGGCTGCTAAAAAATCCAGCTTGTGGACACAGGAGCTAAGGCCTTCTAAGCCCTTTATCTGGCACCAGTATAGACCCAGAGAAGGCTGGACCTGTTTCCCAAGTTCCAACAGGAAAAGAATATCAAAGAAGACCATCAACTTCTCCCAGCTCTACCTCTTGGCAGCTTCCTTAGCAACACACCCTCACCTAGGTAGAAAGCCCCAGGTGGAGGGGCAGCCTGGGAGAAAGCCTGTAAAAGCCAACTGGAACAAGGAAGTTATGGCATATGCTGCCAGAGCACATTGTTGCTGCTGCCCTCAAGCACGTGTTGCCACATCTCCGTGCCCTCTCTCTTGAGATGTGTAACTTTCATACCTTCACACTTCAGTGCTGGGATGTGTACTCAGGCTTTCTCTCCACCCTCTAGAGAAGCCCATGTTCTCCCTTGAGCTAGTTCTCACTCTTTCTTTCTTTCTTTCTTTCTTTCTTTCTTTCTTCCTTCCTTTCTTTCTTTCTTTCTTTCTTTCTTTCTTTCTTTCTTTCTTTCTTTCTTTCTTTCTTTCTTTCTTTCTTTCTTTCTTTCTTTCTTTCTTTCTTTCTTTCTTTCTTTCTTTCTTTCTTTCTTTCTTTCTTTCTTTCTTTCTTTCTTTCTTTCTTTCTTTCTTTCTTTCTTTCTTTCTTTCTTTCTTTCTTTCTTTCTCCCTGGTTCGATTCCCAGCATCTAAAATGGTTCCCTGAACCCACCAGGAGTAACTTCTGAGTGGAAAGCCAGGAATACCACCTGTGCATAACTGGGTGTGACCCAAAAATAAAATTAAAGAAAAAAAAACCATTTATTCAAATTCAATGGCTTAGTTTTATATTTTTGTCTTTTAAGAGTTTATGTATATTTATTTTCAAAGTATATAGCATCTTGCATTTATTACTACATATATGATTACTAAATATGTGATACATACATGTATTACTACATATATGCATTGATTACTACATTTATGCTGTCTGTGAACTCCCCTGTGCTGCAAGTGACTCCTGTGTGCCATAGCCAGGTGTGTGGGAACACTGAGACTTTCTGATGCTTGTTTAGCTCTGCACCAGAAAAGACACACAAGTGCCATGATCAGGGGTGAGATCTGCTGATCATGTGAGCACTATAATTAAAGGAGTCCGAACCCTGCTGAGCACCAGGGCAGGTGTGGTGATGTGGGTTCTCTGGTGAGCACAATCACATCAGAAGGAGGGGAAGTAGGAAAAAGGTAATTGACTAAAATATAAATACTGTGGGCAATTTAATAATTTAATATGTTAATTCTACTTTGATCTCAGAGAGACCTGCAAGCTACCAAGAGTATCCCACCCGCACAGCAGAGCCTGGCAAGCTCTCTATGGTGTGTTCAACATGCCAAATACAGTAACAATAATAGGGCTCATTTCTCTGACTCTGAAAGAGCCTCCAATCAGTGGGAAAGATGAGTAAGGAGAGGCTGCTAAAATCTCGAGGCCTGGGATGAATGGAGAAGTTACTGGTGCCTGCTCAAGTAAATCGATGAACAGTGGGATGACAGTGACAGTGATACAGTGATATGATGCTGTATAGTTAGTCAAAAATATTTTAGGAAGTATTTTCTAATGCATTGTCCATTTTCTACGAAGGAAAAAATGGCAGTTCAGGTCTATACCTGTTTTTTTGTTGTTGTTGTTTGGTTGGTTTTTGGGTCTATACCTGTTTTTATAAAAAAAACAGGACAGCAGAACTATCAAGTTTTAAACTAGTCTTGATGGTTAATATTAGGATGCTTTGTCAGAATAAAGGAAACTTAAATGGTGATTGATTCATGCTTTCTGGCACATCATAGTTGACTGCCTTAGACCTTGGGTCTTATGTTAATGCTATTTATGTGTTACTAAAATCTATCAAAATGTGATCACAAGATTGCTGCCATCATTAAACTAATGTGATAAATGTTATGAAGTTCTCAGAGCACATTTTTTTAAGAAAGAAAAATACGTGACAATGGCATGCAATATTTTTATAATATTATTCAGTTTGTGTATTTCCCTTTTTTAAGATAGCATCCTTTAATATGTTTCTATTTTAGTTGCTTATCATTTTTCTCAACCCAATGTTTATAAGTACATGTTGAAGTTTAGTAAATGCATTTTACTGTTTTTGTTATGATTTTGTTTCTGGAAAATACCTGATAGTGTAGAAAACAGATGCTGCAATAATTCTGTAGATTTTCCTCTTTCTAAATAAGTGTGTTTTTTATTTTTAAAGTTATGCAAACACAACAAAGAAAATTATTATATATAAATAGTATTCAACATGCAGTCCAGGTATTACTATATAGTTTATAAATTGATTACACTAATTTTTGTTTTATCAGCTCCAGTTTTCTTTCTTGATTTCCTACCTTCCTTCCTTCCTTCCTTCCTTCCTTCCTTTCTTTTTTTTTTATTCTAAGCTCTCATATTGAGTTCATAGTATAGCAAATATCAAAAGGTCTAAGAAAGGAAGTAATCACTTTTCAGGGAATATTACCAGTATATTATACATATATGTATTCCTGCTTCTCAAAAGTTCACATTATGCTACTTGTTCTCACAAAAGACCCATGTTATTAACTCCTTCCACTAAATGAAAACAATCCATAAATTTTCAGTTTTTCCATTTCACAAAAAAAGTAAATGGTATCCAGTATCAGTTCCAGAGCAGTCATTCAAGAACAGAATGTCCCCTGAGCAACATGAATAACTCTATCAAGCTTCTTCCCTGGGAACTGTTTTGTAAAGATTATTATATCATTTTTGGGTTTGTTGTTTTTTTAACTGAATAAGATAGTGTTATTTTAGTTTTTTAAAATCTCATTTAGTATAATTTGTTAGGTTATATTTTGGCATCAGGGAATTCTCAAACATTTTCTTTATAAATTAATAGAAACTTTATAGTCACTCCATGTGATTTTGGCTTATGAGAGAGTTAAATAAATTTCAGATATTAGCAAAAATGGGCATAGGTACTGATCTACTTAAATAAATTCTAAATCCTATCAGTGTTCTTTGCATGCTCAATCAATATCCATTAGATCATTGTGTAAATTCACCTCATTCATGAAAGATATCTAATATCCATAAAATGAGACATCGCTTCATGTATAGACGTGTCTTCCTTAACATTGAAAATATTACTTTTAGTTTTGGGGCCACTCCGAACTGAGTTCGGTGCTAACACCTGGATCTGCACTCAGAGATTACTCCTAGCGAAGCTCAGGGATTATATAGAGTGCTGGGGATCAAACGCTGCCCCAGGGGGCTTTGCCCAAGCAAGCACAGTACCCACTGTACTGTATCTCCAGCTCTAGCACTAGAAACATTGTCTACAAATATCTTTGACTAAGAGACAAAAACTCATATGTCAGTTATAACTAACTTATCTAGTTTACAATATACATCACTTAGAACTATGATCATATTGAGACTAGGTAGAATTAATGCACTTAAAGACACTTCAGTTAATTTCAGTAAATCTATTTATCTTTCTTAAATGATATGTTTTAATAAATTCTTGATTGAGGTGGAATTTCTCCACCAGAATTAAACATTTGTATCCCAAATGGGAAAAGAATCATATATATACATACATACATACATACATATATATATATATATGAGAAAGAGACTTAGATAGGAAGTCTGGCATGAAAATATTGGACCTTTAAATCATATAAGTGTTTACTCACTTGTAAACTAATACAATTTAAAAAATGAAGAAACTCAATGTCCCTAATTGTCTTTCTTGAAAAGCTGAAGTGGTAGAATAATTTATTGACAACTGAGAAGATATTCCATTCATTTTTTTATCTTTCTGCATAAATATATACTAGCAATGAGAAAGGATAGGCAAAGTAGGAAAATACTGGCTTTTATGTACCCTAGCAGAAAAGAATCAAGAGTACAGACTGTCACTTCTAAAAATAACTACGTGATACCTGTCTTATGCCCTGGGAAGAATGGCAGCAATGTGGACATCTTACTGCACTATAATATTGCACTTAAAAGGTAGCAGAGTACACAAAGTTAGTTCCATCGTTATTAAAATTTTTATGAAACTGTAGATTGCAACTAAGTATAGAGCTCTTTGGAGAAGTTAAGACACTAAATTTTCTATGTTATAGATGATGAAGCTTCAACTTTGAAAAAGGTGCAAGTCATTTAAATCATTTGATAGAATTCAGAGATAGTTGAAGCCCCCCAAAATATCTAAACAAATATGAAAGGTGAACTTACTTATCCCTTTTGAAATATTAATCCTTCAGATATTTTTTTGATTATTTGGCAAGATGGGAGTCCTACAAGAATGCTACTGGGCCTGGAGCAATAAATAGTACAGTGGGTAGGATGTTTGCCTTGCACGTGGCCAACCCAGATTTGATTCCCAGAATCCCAAACGGTCCCCTGAGCACTGTCAGGAGTAATTCCTGAGTGCAAATCCAGGAGGTAACTTCTGTACATCACCAGGTGTGACCCAAAAAGCAAAAAAAAAAAAAGCTTACATTTCACTTTCATTTATAAGCTTCATTTTATTATACAATTAAATGTTGACTATTAGCACTATAGCACTGTCGTCCCATTGTTCATCGATTTGAACAGGCACCAGTAACGTCTCCATTGTGAGACTTGTTGTTACTGTTTTTGGCATATCAAATACGCCACGGGTAGCTTGCCAGGCTCTGCCATGCAGGCAGGATACTCTCAGTAGCTTGCTGGACTCTCTGAGAGGGACAGAGGTGACTATTAGCAATAGGAAAATTCTGGATTATTTTTCCTGTTAAAGTTTCTCTCCTTTTCTTTTTTTTTAAATTTTTTTTATTGAGAACAGTTTTTAGTGAGAACAGTTACAAAGCTTTCAGGTTTAAGTCTCAGTCAATGATCAAAACCCATCCCTTCACCACTGCACATGTTCTACCACCAAGAACCCCAGTATACCCCCCCATCCCACCCCCTACCCTGCCTGTGTGGCAGATGATTTTCACTTTACTCTCTATTTCTTTGATTACGTTCAATATTTGGACAGAAAATCCACTATTATTATTTGGGATTTTGCCCCAACAATCAGACCTGCCAAAAAGGCATCATTTGATAATTTATTTTCTATTACTGGTAATGAAGAATATATGATTTTGGATTTGCCGTATTTTAGTAATTAAGTCCAGGGTGATTTCTTCCAGAAGCCGCTGGGTTCTGAAATTGGTTTTTGTGGTGTGCCTCTGGGATCATAGTTGTTCAGGAGCTGAGGAGACATTTGTGGATGGCCACTTGGGGTCTCGTCTGGGTGGTGAGCAGTGCCAGTGCCGACCCCCATCCCTAGATTTCCCAGGCACCCCATCTCTGCAAACTTGTATCTCTGTCCAATGCGCTCTGAATAATGACAGTTGCCATGCCGCCACCACCAAAAGGAAAGGCCAAGGGACAAAAACCTTTTCCTTCCCAGGGCAGCATGGGGCCGTAGCTTAGTTCACAGTCTACAGGCATTTCTGCAAGAAGCCGCTGGGTTCTGAATTTGGTTTGTGTGCCTCTGGGATCATGGTTGGGGCTCTCTCTATAGTTTTGGGCATCATATTTTGCTTGGATATTCAACACCACCATTCAAGCCTGCCTTCTAGGGGCAGATACTAGATCATTTATTTTCCATTGCTCACTTTATGTATCAAGAAAGGTCGCCGTATTCCATCTAGTGAAGGTGGGGAGATTGCACCTCCTTCATCTGGGGCACCCTGGTGTTATTGGCTCGATTTGGGACCCTGCTCCAGTGTTACTTTGCCTGCCGGGCCAGGATTCTTCACTGCTGATTAAGGCAATATGGCTCCAGGGGCGGGTTGAGGGCTTGACTTCCGGGGTCAGTGTCAGGCTGGAGGTCGGGATGGAACTTCCCTGTTCCAGTGACCCCATGAGGTTCAGAGAACTAGTCCTGGTCCCCACATACCGGACCCATGCCCATAGAAGCTCAGTGTCACCGGAGTTCCATCTGGAGAAGGCAGGGAGACTGCACCTCCTCCATCTGGGGCACCCTGGTGTTATTGGCTCGGTTTGGGGCCGGAGCACTCTCCGGACACTTCACTGCTGAGTGCCTCCTCTCCTTTTCTAACCTGGACATAAAGCAAGTAAGAAGATCTGGTCTGACTATCTGAATACCACAGCACATTCTCGATCAGGTGTAAAGGTATCGCTCTTCTCATAAGTGGTATTAGTGGGTCTCTGTGTTGTCTCCCAACTCTTGAGATGTACTATATTCTTGATTAGTGTCTAAGTGTCTTAGACACTGTCACTTTTGCAACTGCCTGAGATTTGGTCAACAAGTAACTAAGCCTTGAGCTATTGTTTTGAGAACGGGAATAGAGTTACTTTCCTAATACCATACTCTATTTACTGTTATTATAGACCTTTTTAGCCAGCTCTAACTCCTAAACTATTTGGGGAGAAAAATATAAGTAAGAATGCTACTCAGACGTTTATTTAATACCAGTCTACTCTGCTCCCAAGCTGCAAGGATCATAAATCAAGACACCCACAGTAATCTTTAAAATGCAGTGCTCAATATTCTCTAACCCATTTAAAATCAATACTTAGAAAACCCCAAGTGAAATCTTTGAGGCTGAGGAAGATTGCAAATTTGAACCTCACCATCTAAACACAATTACTGCCACCTTGTTTTGTAAATTCAGAGCAATTGCCATTTATATTTTTAACCCTTTGGCACCCCTTGGATTCTCTAGTACTTAGCAAAACACTATAGTATTTCTCACACATTAAGTGGATAAAACTCATAATATAAGTTACTTTCCAGTGGTATCTAAGATAGTGGCTGCTATTTTCTAAAATATGGTATCTAAAATAATCACTGTCACTGTCACCCTGCAGCTCATTGATTTGCTCAAGCGGGCACCAGTAACATCTCCATTATGAGATTCATCATTACTGTTTTTGGCTTATCGAGTATGCGATGAGTTGCTTGCCAGGCTCTGCCGTGCAGGCGAGATACTCTTGGTAGCTTGCCAGGCTCTCCGAGAGGGGCGGAGGAATCAAACCTGGGTTGGCTGCATGCAAAGCAAATGTCCTACCCGCTGTGCTATCATTCCAGCCCATCTAAAATAATATTATCTAAAATAGTTCATGTTAGCTGAACAGAATGTCTGGAACCTAACCAAAAATGGGAAGAGCATTTCTTCAAAGAAGACATGCAGATATGCACATGCAAAGAATACACCTGGCCACTAATTATCAGGAGAATGTAAGTCAGAAAAAGATACCATCTTACACCAGTGAGAATTCCAAGAAAACCAAAACTAGCAAGAGATCGAATGCTTTGCTTAAAAAGAAAAATGAGCCCTCACTGTTAGTGGGCATGTAAACTGATTTAGCCTCCATGTAAAACACTGTGGAATCTTCTCAAAAAGTGAAAAATATGACAACCGTATGACACATAAATTCTATTCATAAATATCAATTAAAAAACACAGAAACATTAATTCAAAGAAAACTTGTGTACTTACATAGAAATTTTATCGTAGTGCTGTTTGTTTCCAAGATCTGAAGACAACCAATGTCCAATATCAAAACATCGTAATAAAGGGGTCATGCTAGGTGAAATAGGTCAAAGGACAAAGGAAAATACTGGATGATCTCACCCAGAGCTAGGATATAAAAAAACAAAACAAAGCCAATGAAAACAAATCCATAGACTCTGATCCCAGAACTGAGGTCTTTCCGATAAGGAAAGGGAATAAAACTATATTAAAGATTGTGGTTTGCATGAGCCCATAAAACATACTTACTCTTATAAGATAATTTTATCTCAGTAGTCTAATAATTGAACTAATAAAGTCTTCATAATATTATTATTATTTTAAAATATTAATAGTTTAATAATTAAAATAATAATGACCTCTTGAACATCAACATTCTTATTGTCTGTGTTCATTTTAAGGTATGCTCTGCCTTCCCTTGTAATCCGTCATTACAGTTTTGCCTAGTATCACTGTCACTGTCACTGTCATCCCATTGCTCATTGACTTGCTCGAGTGGGTACCAGTAACCATAATCTCTATTGTGAGACTTGTTGTTACTGTTTTTGGCATATCGAACATGCCACAGGTAGTTTGCCAGGCTCTGCCGTGCGGGCGAGATACTCTTGGTAGTTTGCCGGACTCTCCAAGAGGGGCAGAGGAATCAAACCCAGGTCAGCCACATGCAAGGCAAACGCTCTACCACTGTGTTATACCCTCTAGCCCTTGCCTAGTACGATATTGATAATAAAGTCTAAAGAAGTTTGCAGAAAGATGTATGTCGCCACCCCCAAAATTTATGTTGATATTCTAGTTTTGAGTTCCTCAAATATGACCACTTAAACACGAACTTTTCAAAGAAATTAAAGTTAAATGAGATCATTGGAATGGGCCCTAATCTGTTATAACTAGCTTACTTATATAAAGAGATTCAGAAAAACTCAAAAGGAAGACCAGGGACAGATAAACAGTACATCATTCAGGGCACTTGCCTTATATAAGACCAACCTTCGTTCCAACCCCAGCATCCCAAATGGCCCACTGAGTACTTCCAGGAGTTATCCCTGTTGACACCTTGATAATAGATTTCTAGCCTCCAGAATTAAGGTAAATTTATTCTGTTGTTTAAGACATTCAATCTCTAGTACTTTATTATGACATCCTGACAAAATAATACAAACTGAAAACATAGCCATATTTATAAAGAAGCAGCATCACAACATTTCCTTTGCATGCTCACTAAATTTGTCTTCTTTCTTAAGAAGACAGAAACTCAGGATCAATTTGATCATTTCAAACTCATTGCCATATAGCGCTAGCACTCCATGAATCACAGAAATTGATACTTATCAACATTTTCCATATGTAATAAGAAGCTATTACATTATTATAAGGTATTATTTTTAAGGGGGCTGGAGCGATAGCACAGTGGTAGGGCATTCGCCTTACCCATGTTTGATTCCTCTGCCCCTCTCGGAGAGCCTGGCAAGCTACCGAGAGTATCTCACCCACACAGCAGAGCCTGGCAAGCTACCTGTGGCATATTCGATATTCAAAAAACAGTAACAATAAGTCTCACAATGAGAGACGTTACTGGTGCCCACTCGAACAAATCGATGAGCAATGGAATGATAGTGACAGTGACAGTGATTATTTTTAAAGGTCAAGTGTATTTTTCTGGAATACTAATTATTTAGTTTATTTGCATTGATTTGCTTTACTTAAATATTATGAAATTTTTATTGAATTTCATAGCTCTGCATGTAATTGTAACTACTCCCTCCAACTCCCTCCAATAAAATTCTGAATGATATTCGAATACCAAAACAATCTTCCCTAGCTAAGATGTGCCTCAGTGGCAGAGTGTGGTCAAGTACATGCCTTATATGTGTAAGGCCAGGCACCACACACACACAAGCATACACATGTACTTGTACGTGCATATACATGAATGCAGTAACTTTCTTCTTTATTTTATTAGCACAGCGGGTAGGGTGTTTGCCTTGCATGTGGCCGACCCTGGTTTGATTCCTCCGTTCCTCTTGGAGAGCCCGGCAAGCTACCAAGAGTATCCTGCCCACACAGCAGAGCCTGGCAAGCTACCCATGGCATATTCCATATGCCAAAAACAGTAACAACAAATCTCACAATGGAGACATTACTGGTGCCCGCTTGAGCAAACAATGAACAACAAAAGACAGTGCTACAGTACTACTTTCCATTCCCCTTCCCTTTGGTAACTAAGAAGCTTTCACTGAGTTTATGAGTTAATTTGTTGTTTCTTGCAGCTCATTTGCATTAGTAATTTATAACCTACATTTTAGAGAAAATACATTGTAGTGAAAAACAGTAATTGTTTTTCACTTCCTTACTTTTGCATACCATTATTATCTCTATTATCTCAACATTCATATATTTTATGCCCAGATGAATAATTTTATCTTCTATTTTTCACTACAGGGTAGTATTTAATTGAGAATAAATACCATAGCTTCTCTACCCAATTTCATGTCAATGACTAGTTAGATCAGTCCCATGTTTGTGCTGTTGGAATTAATATTGTTGTAACTCTTTAGTGGAGATAAAATGTTGACTTGAACTGGTGTTTTCATATTCCACGAATAAAACCAGATCTAAAAACAAATGTTAATGCCCATTAAAATTCTGTTAAAATATATTTGTAGAAATTTAACTACAAATGTGGACAAGGAAATGAAATTTTTACTACTTAATTGCTGCTCACATATTGTGTGATATGTAAATATTGAGTCAAGTGAGGATTTGGGTTTTTACATAGGGGCCACAGAGACAGTGTTGGAGACAGGGGCTGTCTCGTGTTGCTCATGTCTCCCAGGGACACACGCCTTATGCTTAGGAAGATATGGGGCTTCAGAGATTGAATTTTGGTCCTTGTCTATGCTAAGCATATACTCTATTCCTTGATGCACAGTCTCTCAGGCATCACAATCTGTTTTGTAACATCCATTATTAATTACGAATGAAATAAATCAAAAAAAGTTTCAGTTTAAAGATCTAGTGTGTGTACACATGCTTCATTTACATTCAAACAAGTAAGATTATATGGTGATTCACAATAGTCGCCACTGTTTTAGAACATACTAAAAATAAATCTAGATAAACAATTCATTTCAACGAGTATTCACATAACTGAATAAGTATTCCATCCTCTATCATATTCAAAAGTGGTATATACAGCAATGTAAATGTTTCAGATCTTGAGTTAACTTTAGCCAAAATAAGCAACTATCTATTTGAGTATACAAAATTCTTACTAAATATTCCCAGTAAGAATAAAGAATTATTCTTTAAAATTGGTTCCTAGAGAATTTTTAAGTGAATTGGCTCTGGAATACGGGACCATGTATTATATAAATAATATCAATGAAATTAAAGACCACAAAAGTAATACTGCTGAATCAGATTTTCATACATATTCTTTATCTTTTCTATGGTAAAGGCATTTAATTTTTCTAATAGCATAAATATTTTAATCCAAAGAAATTATTTTAGTTCCAAGATAAGACTAATCTTTTGGACTTAGTGATTTTTATCATAATTGATTCTCCTTACGATCAATTGCTGTGTTAAGTTAACATGAGAAAGGTGAAACCTTTTATAGATCTTTGCATATTTAATGTGCTATAAAAGTAGTTTCCTCACCCAAAATACAATGATCTTTGAACAACTAGCAGACATTTTGTAGTTGTTAAAATAAAATATGTTCAGATAGGTACTCAAGAATGAAGAAAATGTAGAAATCCCTTGGATGGCAACAAAGCAATAAAATGTATGAAGCCAAACTCCACTATCGGGAAAATATAGTAACCAAACTTGCGAGGTTATAAAGTTTATGCATAAGTTGACATGCCTTATTTTTATGTATATCAGGACAGATGCTACAAATATGTAGAGCATAACTCAAAATTTAAGTTGTGAACTGAAGCGATATGGTGCTTGCCTTTCACCCAGCCAACCCAAGTTCAACCCAGACATCCCATATGGTCCCCTAAATTCGCCAGATGTAATCTCTGAGCGTAGAGCCAGGAGGAAGCCCTGAACACCGCTGGGTGTGATCTCTCGCCACCCCACAAATGTTAAAAATAAATTTAAGTTGTGATTTAATACTATAACATGATAACTTATGCATATATTAGATATGTATTTATCTTGAGAAAATCAGCCAAAATGTAAACACCTGATAAGTCCTAAGTGAATTGAAATTAAGGCCTTCCTGCAAATTCCAATGCTTATTTATACTTTGCTACCAATGTAATGTTACTCCCATTAATGATTTCTATAACTTGCACCCAACAGTCAAGTAGCCTAGTTCCATTCATGTTTCTACGTCCCCTGCATCACTTTTATTTTAAACACATTTCTGAGTGTTTAAATGGGGTTCACAGATATTTTAACACTAAGAAAGTTATAAAATTTCATCGAGCTTTTCAGTCTATTCCTTCAGATGAAAGTTTCTGCCTAAAAGATTAAAATAAAGTTTTTGACTGATGTAGATAATAGTGCTTTACATTTTTATTTGTTATTTATTTATTTACTTTGAATATTTAATTTTTGGAGATGTGCATGTTTTTAGTTAGACACTGATATAACCTGGCTAACTGCTTCTAAGTATACTTCCGCTTGTATTTGGCAAAATAAATGAACTCCTTTCTGAAAATTTGTAATTATATATTTGTTATATCCAATGTAAAAGTCGTAAGTCTTAATCTCTGTGCCCTTCTCTCTCTGTCTTGTAATTAATTATGTTTTCTTCTTCACCACCTAAACCTTCCACTTCCACTTCCTCTCTTTCCACACACAGTTTTATCATAAATAATATGGAACTTTCTTACATAAGCAGGTTTAAAGATCATATTAAAAATATTGTGGATCTAGATTTTTGGTTTAGAATTTGAGTCTTACCTATCCCCTTTCTTCAATATTTCACATATTCTAGTGGTAACCTTAGAATTAACAGATCCCTACAGTTATTGCCATATCTAAATCCCAGCTTTAATTCTACCTCTTAAAAGTCATTATTCATTCATACTGAAAGTGCTTGTGATGATCTCATTTTGACCCTTCTTCTATTTGAAACTGCAGTCAATGTGAAAGAAGATTAGGCGGGGCTTCATGCTGGAGAATGAAGAATTACTTATGATAGACTGATCAATGGTTAGGGAGCCCCGTGAATTCTACTACCATTGAAGTTCAAAAATAAATTTGCTGAAAGAAAATTAAAAACTGGGATATAAATGTTGGAAACTGTATCAAGTAAGTGAGATAAAAGCTAGCATTTAGCCTTTTAAAAAAAGACTTCAGGAAATTATATATGGCGTGAAAATATTATGCTTCAAAAGATCTGTTCAAATGAAATGGTATAAAACTATCTTTAGAGACCCTTTTGTGATTGTAAAATAAAATTATTCCTTACAGAACAATGCACATAGCAGGGCTAAAATGGAAAAATTATTTTATATGTAAGATCTCCTATGATTATTACGGTAAAATAGGAAGTACAAACAGAATAAAACTATTCTAAAAGTCCATTGAGACTGGTGATATCAAAAAATATCAGTTACAGTAGCTTATAGATTAAAACTCAATCAACTTACTATTAAATAATGTGTTTATCATTTTGGGCTGGAGCGATAGCACAATGGTTGGGCTTTGGCTTTTCACGCAGCCAACCCGTGTCCGATTCCTCCGCCCCTCTCAGAGAGCCCAGCAAGCTACCCGTGTGTATTGGATATGCCAAAAACAGTAACAATAATGAGAGACGTCACTGGTGCCCGCTTGAACAAATTGATGAGCAACGGGATGAAAGTTTATCATTTTATCAAAAGTAAAGAAGCATGATAAAATTTCCAAGAACTAACAACTACACAAAACAGTAATATTTAAATATATAATTGGAGCAAAGTGACTAAAATACTATAGCTACTAAGAAAATGTAATTTCTAAATATACAAATAGAAATATAGTTCTGGAAGTATTAATTCTTAGCAGTTAAAAAGTGTAATGTGAAAAACAGGCTCATTTTTATTGCCATTCTATGCTTTTCCTCTATCTTTCATTTATACATTGGAGAGGAAAGAAGCATACATTGTAAGCTACAATATTCATATAATCCCTTACCTAGTGCCAGACAGAATAAAAAGAAAGAAACAGTGATCATACATAAATTAGGGAAATTGATTTCTCTCCTCTCAACTGTGAGAGAATTAAAGTAGGCTAAAAATTAATGAGACCTGTGATAAGAAATAAGTGCCCATGTAGTGCTGCCTTCAGCTCAA